>NC_143024.1:15827500-15850000 GCF_057628025.1 Oncorhynchus mykiss
ACAGCTGTGCTTAGCCTGCAGAATGGAGAGAGAGACTTTGGGACATAGCTTACTGGATGAAAGCAAGCATTTGTTTCCTAATGGAACCTTCAGCCCTCCCGGAAGATGAATTATATTCTGTACACCCAGAAATAAGACGTTGGCACCATCACCATCTTGGTAAGTGATCACTTTCTGAGGGTATGACATCCCAGGCTAATTCTGGTTTTGTTTTGTTTTAGCACAGACTGGCTGATGTGTGATACAGTGTTCAGGTAATAGGGGACATGTCGATGGTATTGTATCTAATAATATTTGCAAATCTGTAAGATTGCACAGTTAGTATCGAATTCTATGAATGTGGAAATTCCCCTCACTGATAATATCACCTGTATTATGGGAAATGCATCATCCTAATCAATCTGAAATGGCTTTCCCTTTCCTATGCATTTTCATTTCCAAATACTAAGAGAAAAAGCCCAAACAAATTAAACAGAAACTTGCTTTGGCATGCTAGACGGAAGGGGAAATATCGACTGCAATTTCTGAGAAGACGGACAGACAGACTGACAGACAGACAGGTCTTATCATGGATGCAGCAGCTGTCAGGAACAGCCCAGGTGACAGAAAGGCATCATCTCATCAGCCTTCCCACATCCTGTCAATCCTGCACAATGGACTGATTGACATATCCCTTATATACACCACTACAGCAACCTTCCCACAGCCTGTCAATCCTGCACAATGGACTGATTGACATATCCCTTATATACACCACTACAGCAACCTTCCCACAGCCTGTCAATCCTGCACAATGGACTGATTGACATATCCCTTATATACACCACTACAGCAACCTTCCCACAGCCTGTCAATCCTGCACAATGGACTGATTGACATATCCCTTATATACACCACTACAGCAACCTTCCCACAGCCTGTCAATCCTGCACAATGGACTGATTGACATATCCCTTATATACACCACTACAGCAACCTTCCCACAGCCTGTCAATCCTGCACAATGGACTGATTGACATATCCCTTACTGTATATACGGCAACCTTCCTTTAAGCCGACCTTAAAACAACACTATTTCAGTATGAGAGTATATTTCTTTCCTTCCTCAACTCGACATCGGAGAGATGAACATTTGCTTTCATGCTTCACTCCTAAACTGAAAAGGAAGTTAAATGAGAGAGAGAGAAAGAGAGAGAGAGAGAGAGAGAGAGAGAGAGAGAGAGAGAAGAAGGAAGGAGATGTAATGAGAGTGTTTACAGGAGGTTCCTGTCCATCGGTGAAAGGCAGTCTGCTCATTAAGCTATAGGGAGAACAGAGAAGGCAGTCTGCTCATTAAGCTATAGGGAGAACATAGAAGGCAGTCTGCTCATTAAACTATAGGGAGAACAGAGAAGGCAGTCTGCTCATTAATCTATAGGGAGAACAGAGAAGGCAGTATGCTCATTAATCTATAGGGAGAACAGAGAAGGCAGTCTGCTCATTAATCTATAGGAAGAACAGAGAAGGCAGTCTGCTCATTAATCTATAGGGAGAACAGAGAAGGCAGTCTGCTCATTAATCTATAGGGAGAACAGAGAAGGCAGTCTGCTCATTAATCTATAGGGAGAACAGAGAAGGCAGTCTGCTCATTCATCTATAGGTAGAACAGAGAAGGCAGTATGCTCATTCATCTATAGTGAGAACAGAGAAGGCAGTCTGCTCATTCATCTATAGTGAGAACAGAGAAGGCAGTCTGCTCATTCATCTATAATGAGAAGTGTGTGTGATGATCGAGCCACTGGTCTGGATCTTTCTGCATGGATTCATGAGTTTCTCTGTGGGACACACACACTTCTGATGATATTGTGGTTCCCAGATTGCCACAAAACACATGGCTAACAGTGACAGACAGTCCTTTCTGGAGCTCTGTCCTCCATCCCCCCTGTCCCTCATTCCTCTCTGACACAATAACATTATGGACCGATTTTATACATATCTAATATACTCCATTGGCATCTGTAACATGCCAGGCAACATCCCAACAAGGCAGTAGCGTTGAACAGTAAAAGGAGCCTTCTTTGTGCTACAGCTGCAGAGGGTGTTGGATGTATATACACGGCTGCCTGCTACTTGACTGTGATGGTATTTCATTGAGTGTTTGGCAGGCGTGGCACTGCAGCATTGCTGAAGGAAACAGCTGTTCTCCACAGACAGACAGGCAGACAGAATAACAGACAGACAGAATAACAGACAGACAGACATACCCTTGAGCCACCATGGCTTTATAGGAGTAGAGGTAACAGGCCAGTTCATGTGGTTAATAGATGGTAGTAGTGGAAGACAGGCCAGTTCCTGTGGTTAATAGATGGTAGTAGTGGTAAACAGTGGAAGACAGGCCAGTTCCTGTGGTTAATAGATGGTAGTAGTGGTAAACAGTGGAAGACAGGTCAGTTCATGTGGTTAATAGATGGTAGTAGTGGAAGACAGGCCAGTTCCTGTGGTTAATAGATGGTAGTAGTGGTAAACAGTGGAAGACAGGCCAGTTCATGTGGTTAATATATGGTAGTAGTGGTAAACAGTGGAAGACAGGCCAGTTCATGTGGTTAATAGATGGTAGTAGTGGTAAACAGTGGAAGACAGGCCAGTTCCTGTGGTTAATAGATGGTAGTAGTGGTAAACAGTGGAAGACAGGCCAGTTCATGTGGTTAATAGATGGTAGTAGTGGTAAACAGTGGAAGACAGGCCAGTTCATGTGGTTAATAGATGGTAGTAGTGGTAAACAGTGGAAGACAGGCCAGTTCCTGTGGTTAATAGATGGTAGTAGTGGAAGACAGGCCAGTTCATGTGGTTAATAGATGGTAGTAGTGGTAAACAGTGGAAGACAGGTCAGTTCCTGTGGTTAATAGATGGTAGTAGTGGTAAACAGTGGAAGACAGGCCAGTTCATGTGGTTAATAGATGGTAGTAGTGGTAAACAGTGGAAGACAGGCCAGTTCATGTGGTTAATAGATGGTAGTAGTGGTAAACAGTGGGAGACAGGCCAGTTCCTGTGGTTAATAGATGGTAGTAGTGGTAAACAGTGGAAGGCAGGCCAGTTCCTGTGGTTAATAGATGGTAGTAGTGGTAAACAGTGGAAGACAGGCCAGTTCCTGTGGTTAATAGATGGTAGTAGTGGTAAACAGTGGAAGACAGGCCAGTTCCTGTGGTTAATAGATGGTAGTAGTGGTAAACAGTGGAAGACAGGTCAGTTCCTGTGGTTAATAGATGGTAGTAGTGGTAAACAGTGGAAGACAGGCCAGTTCCTGTGGTTAATAGATGGTAGTAGTGGTAAACAGTGGAAGACAGGTCAGTTCCTGTGGTTAATAGATGGTAGTAGTGGTAAACAGTGGAAGACAGGTCAGTTCCTGTGGTTAATAGATGGTAGTAGTGGTAAACAGTGGAAGACAGGCCAGTTCCTGTGGTTAATAGATGGTAGTAGTGGTAAACAGTGGAAGACAGGCCAGTTCATGTGGTTAATAGATGGTAGTAGTGGAAGACAGGCCAGTTCATGTGGTTAATAGATGGTAGTAGTGGTAAACAGTGGAAGACAGGTCAGTTCCTGTGGTTAATAGATGGTAGTAGTGGTAAACAGTGGAAGACAGGTCAGTTCCTGTGGTTAATAGATGGTAGTAGTGGAAGACAGGCCAGTTCATGTGGTTAATAGATGGTAGTAGTGGTAAACAGTGGAAGACAGGCCAGTTCCTGTGGTTAATAGATGGTAGTAGTGGAAGACAGGCCCGTTCATGTGGTTAATAGATGGTAGTAGTGGTAAACAGTGGAAGACAAGGTCAGTTCTTGTGGTTAATAGATGGTAGTAGTGGTAAACAGTGGAAGACAGGCCAGTTCCTGTGGTTAATAGATGGTAGTAGTGTTAAACAGTGGAAGGCAGGCCAGTTCCTGTGGTTAATAGATGGTAGTAGTGGTAAACAGTGGAAGACAGGTCAGTTCCTGTGGTTAATAGATGGTAGTAGTGGTAAACAGTGGAAGACAGGTCAGTTCCTGTGGTTAATAGATGGTAGTAGTGGTAAACAGTGGAAGACAGGCCAGTTCATGTGGTTAATAGATGGTAGTAGTGGAAGACAGGCCAGTTCATGTGGTTAATAGATGGTAGTAGTGGTAAACAGTGGAAGACAGGTCAGTTCCTGTGGTTAATAGATGGTAGTAGTGGTAAACAGTGGAAGACAGGCCAGTTCATGTGGTTAATATACATATGCTAGTAGGGGTCAACAGTGTGTCTAGACACACTAAAGCACTAGGCCACTACATGCCAATGATTGAAGTAGGACACACTGCTAATAGTATTCAGGGAGGTTGAATGTGACTTAAATGTTATGTCTGCGTCCCACAAGACACCACATTCCCACTATAAAGCTACGGTCTGCACTGAACTCAAAAACACCATAATTCAAATAACCAGCAAGTAAAAGACATTGATCAGAGCCTGTACTATTGACCTTAGGAGGGCAGATACTGTATATGTTAATACCTGGTGCCTTGACTAAAACAGGAATGATGAATGTCATTACAGGATATCAAGAGAGAGTAAATGAACATGTGACTTCTCTCTTCCTCCCCCCAGCTAGCTGTGCTAAATATTTCTCTGTGCATCTGTCCTAAATTGAGAGGTGATTTATAAAATGGAGAGCCGGCGGTAATGCATTACTAATACCATTAAAGCATTGCATTTCTTAATTCCTTTCACGGGAACTTGGTACCCTTCTGCTGTCTGAAAAGCAGGTCCTTTTTCCTCCCTTCTAAAATAATTGAATCCAACGCGACCACCTTCAGGCGAAACTGTGAAAGTAGTTAGAGTCATTTCTTGGTCACATTATCATCATGATCAGATCTGTAATGAAGCAGAATAATGCCCTTTGCCTTATTGGGGAATGTGAGGATGTGCTCTTGTTATATTTGCCACAGTATCAGAACAACACAAGGGAGAGGAATTAACATCTACTAATTAGACCATTATAACAAAATATTATCGTTGTGGACCCCAGGAAGAGTAGCTACTTCTTCTGCAAAAGCTAACGGGGATCCAAATAAACAAATAAATAAACAAATGTCAATTATATTGAACATCTTCAATGTTTTACATAAAAGGGTCGCCACTTTTCACATGACATAAATGAATGTGCAACACAATGACATAAAATCCCATTTCGTACAGGTACCTATGGAATAAATGGAACTGGACAGCATATTGCACTTTTCACTATTTCAGTCAGAACTTATGTATCATGGGAAATCAATATGAATCTAGAATAACTACAGCACAAAATCAAAGAATGACTATGTGGTGTATGTATGAACTCCACAAAGATACACTGTCCCATGTAGACACATGTCAGGGTTTAACTGTATTTGATAACCAATTATGCCTTTGGTAGATCTAGTTAAAAATATCTATGTGGATTCTGGACATGATACAATGCTTTTTCCCCAGGGCTATAAAGGGCTGTTTGGTTTATTTCACCAGTTAAACTTGAATATAGGAGCGCTGCCAACCCGCTGAGGGAATTAAGCAGAGTGAAATGCAGAGTGGTGCTGCTGAATGGGCAGATTGGCAGGCCTACCCTTCTACTCTACTCTAACAAGTCCACACAATGAACACACGACCAGCCCCATTACCCGCCGAGCTAAAGTGGAGAGACAGGGAGGCAGGGGCTGAAGATGAAAGACATTTTCATAAGCCCATCCGCAGTCTATTATTGGCCACTTGTAATTGATCCCTATACTGGTCAAGCCTTCTCACAATAGTGATGTTGAACATAGACCTACTAATGTCTACACATAATGATGTGAAGTTGTTATAATGAAATATGTTTCTGTAGGATATGATCTTGAATATTGTTTCTCCCCTTTGACAGAAGTAGAACTTTGTCTGTGGGAAAAAGTACAAAATGGATACATCTATCTACATGTTAATGGTATAGGATACATCTATCTACATGCTAATGGTACAGGATACATCTATCTACATGTTAATGGTATAGGATACATCTATCTACATGCTAATGGTACAGGATCATTCTATGTACATTTTAACGGTATAGGATACATCTATCTACATGCTAATGGTACAGGATACATCTATCTACATGCTAATGGTACAGGATACATCTATCTACATTTTAACGGTATAGGATACATCTATCTACATGCTAATGGTACAGGATACATCTATCTACATGCTAATGGTACAGGATACATCTATCTACATTTTAACGGTATAGGATACATCTATCTACATGCTAATAGTACAGGATACATCTATCTACATTTTAATGGTACAGGATACATCTATCTACATTTTAATGGTACAGGATCATTCTATCTACATTTTAATGGTACAGGATCATTCTATGTACATTTTAATGGTATAGGATCATTCTATGTACATGTTAATGGTACAGGATACATCTATCTACATTTTAATGGTACAGGATACATCTATCTACATTTTAATGGTACAGGATACATCTATCTACATTTTAATGGTACAGGATACATCTATCTACATTTTAATGGTACAGGATACATCTATCTACATTTTAATGGTACAGGATACATCTATCTACATTTTAGTATTTTGAATTTGACTACAAATGAGTTGTAGCTGTAGTACACTTCACCAGCACAGTGTTGTTTGGGAGAGAGGATATTTCATTTCCAAGGTATTTTTTATATAGGTTGTTGTGTCGGTCATCAGTCGTGTTAAGCGACTCCAGTTTAAAAAGGAAAGGCTGAAATAAATGCAGTACATAACAGTGGAAGGGAAATGGTCTTGACTTGATTGGCATCAAATGATTGTAGCGTTTGATCTTCTTCTCACATACATCACAGTAAAAACCAAAGGGTTGGTTCACTGGTACGCAGCAATCAATCTGGTTCATTACATGGATTCAAGTAGCTTTGTCTTTAAAAATATATATATATATTTTGCTGTGAAATGAAGTAGCTCTTTTTAGCAAGTTTTATAGCAACATGTCATGAATTGAAATGATTACTATAGTGATGAAAGATTCATAACGATGATACACACTTCCTGCAACAATATCTTTGAATACATTTGTGTGAAAAAAGGATCTATTCTGTATCCTTTTATTTAGCCGCTACATTTTGCTTAAATTCCAAACCCTTAGACACAATACATTACTACCATACATTTCATGAAGCAGAAGGCATAGAGGGTCATTTACTGTAGGATTGACTTGCCATTTGTTCTCATAAGTAGTGAAAGAAGTCACCTCACTTTTAATGCAAATTCATACAGATCCCTAATGGCCATAGACATATAATTCTATAGTGAGAACAGCAGAGATGTTAGAAAGATGACAAACCTCTGGCGTCAGTCCTCCTGGCTTTGAGAGAGACATCAGGACAGCACACCATTCAGTGGTGATGAAAGCCCTGCAGCCTGTAAAAAGAAGAAGACAGATATTTTTGTCATGTGCATAAACACCTCGTTTCTGTTGTGTGAAGGCATCACTGTGATATACAGTACATAGAACCATTTAACAAACACACATGCACTCATGTACAAGTACACGGACGGACGGACGGACAGACGGACGGACGGACAGAAACCTGAAACCTGAATATATTAATTGTACTCAACATCTTATGTATCAGTATCAATAAAACTGAGACCTACAAAACAGTCAATACTGATCTAACATATCTAGTAGCATTGTTCTAAAGCAGCAGTCTACCCTTCCTCTCTTTATAGACAGTGGAGGGAGGTGAGGACACAGTGAGGACTCTCAATGCCTCTCCTCTCCCAGGCAGGCAGGCAGGAAGGCAAGCAGGCAGGAAGGCAAGCAGGCAGGAAGGCAGGCAGCCAGGCAGGCAGGCAGGCAGGCACTCTACGCTGCCTGGCTGATAATAGGGTCATTAATCATGCGTTCACAGACTACTCTCTATCAGACGTAAGTCCTATGATTATGGCCATTGATTGGGGTGAAATAGTCCTCTGCTGCTGCTACTGCTTGGACCAATCTAGTCCAGGCTTGTTGGGGCGTGATTGTTTATTAGTTGACTCATTGATTAAAGAATGAAAGCTAACAAAATGGAGTTTGAATGATTTCACTCTCATTAATATGTGTAGTAGATGATCGACGCTGTGGTTCAGTAGGTCCATAGGACATATAGTATAGTATAGTAGTATATCGAGTATAGTATAGTATTGTGCAGTACAGTGTAGTATAGTATAGTGTGGTATAGTGTGGCATAGTATAGTGTGGTATAGTATGGATGGGGCATAGTGTGACATAGTTTAGTATAGTGTAGCATAGTGTGATATAGTTTAGTATAGTGTAGTGTAGTATAGCATGGTTTTCCAAACTGGGTACTGGGGCCCCCTTGGGTGCACATTTTGGTTTTTGCCCAGGCATTACACAGCTGATTCAAATAACAAACTCATCAGCTTGGATTATTTGAATCAGCTGTGTAGTGCTAGGGGGAAACTAAATGTGCATCCCCAGGGAGGGCTCCAGGACAGGGTATTATGGGAAACCCTGTAGCATAGTATAGTATAGTATAGTATAGTATAGTATAGTATAGCATAGTATAGTATAGTATAGTATAGCATAGCATAGCATAGCATAGCATGGTATGGTATGGTATGGTATGGTATAGTATAGTATAGTATAGTATAGTATAGTATAGTATAGTATAGCATAGTATAGTATAGTATAGTATGGTATGGTATAGTATAGTATAGTATAGTGTAATATAGCATAGCATAGCATAGTATAGTATAGTATAGTATAGCATAGCATAGTATAGTATAGTATAGTATAGTATAGTATAGTATAGTCAACATGGCTCAATTCCCCCAAGGAGTAATATGTTTTATCATTTTAAATGTTTTACAAATTTACAAGGGAGGTTCATTCTCCCCTTTCTACTGTCATTTCCCCCTTTCTACTAGATTATGTTAATAACAAGTTAATAATCAGATAGGGAATTGCTACATATGTACAATACAATGTATCACATATAAAGTACAGGTATTAGATAAATATTAATTGTTGAACTTGGATTCAATAAGGAAAGATAAACAAGGTGTATTGAAGGAATTATAGACACAATTCACAAACTGTATTCACCTCATTATTCACTGAAATATGGTCGGGTCTGACTTCCGGTTAAGCACTTTGGGCCAATAGTTTGCCACTAGCTAGCTATCGCTTCTCACAACTTTCCAGACATGGATTCACACAAAACAGGCATTACTCTCAGTAGCAGCGACTTATTTATAGAGTCCTATGTAATGACAGTTAGACAAATCCTAAATAGTGTCTGTTTCCCTTCACCTGATTAAATGTGACAGTAATGACAGTTGGAGTTAAATTCAATCCCTGTCTATTCTCAGCGCTCCCTCATTGTCTTTCAAACCATATGCTGCTGGACAAACAAAGATTTTACATAGAACACCCTAACCTGAAAATACACAACAGAGAGAACACACATAATAAGCTTTCTTTTTTAAAGGAGGATACAGAATTAGGGCAGTCTAAAACATGGATTGAAATAGAAACGTGACAAAGCTCCCGGGGCCAGTCAAAATGGCTTCTATCTCTGTGTGCCCCACTAATGAAAGGATATAGCTGTGTGGACACTGAACACCTGTGGTGGTTCGTCTGGTTTTACACAGTAGCTATGTGTTGTAGCTATGTCTTTTCCTTACATTGTCAGATAAATACTGGGAAACTACAAGACATTCGATATGAAACATGCTTTGTTGTAGTTTGAGTATAACATTTGAAATGAGTGCAAAAGAAAAATATTTTTTTGTCTACCTCTATGGCGTCTGCTTTTCAGTGGTCAGGTGTGAGCATGTCTATGGATTTGCGGAAAAGATTTTTACACTAAGTGTTTCTTGCAAATGTGGTTGATGCTTATCTTGTATGTCACGATATCTGACTTCTATCTGCCAAGATTTACATAGTGAATACACTTCACTTAATAAGGTGAAAATGAGCAAGGAGAACAGAGAAAGGGATGTGTATGTGAGTGTGTGTGTTTCTTAAGCTTCCTAAAGCAGCCACACACCAACTCCTGTAGATAAAACCCATAGCGAGCTCTGTCACTCAATTAATGTCACTTTTTATCTTCCGTTAACATACCTGCCATCCTCAGCGAGGAATTAAAGCACTCTCTCTATATCTCTCTCTCTCTCTCTGGGGGAGTAAGAAGTAAGCTAAGGGGAGTAAGAAGAAGCTAAGCAGAAGGCCGGGTGGATTAAATTTAGAGCTAATAATTTAGCGGTGTAAAAAAAGGACAGATTTGGGGTTCACAATCCAAATGTTTTCTTCATACTAAAACATGAATGTCTTTTGGTTTCTTTAAATACTAGTATGGTGTGATAAATAACAGGTCTAATATAAATAAACTGGCTGGTACCACCCCACCACATAGGAGACGGCTCAAATGGCGGCATGGAAATCGCTGACATTTTGTGGCAGAGTTTTTCTCACTTGCCCGGCAGCAGCAAATCCCCTGTTGAGAGGACTTGAGTGTGAAATCCATTTAGGACAGATTCCTGCAGAAAGCTTGTCATCTCATTGAAAAGATACCCCTCTCAAAATATGGAACAAGGCCTGTAGGTGTCAAATGCATCACATTCTTATAGCCTCAGTCCCCCAGCCAATCTCCT
This sequence comes from Oncorhynchus mykiss, assembly GCF_057628025.1. NCBI lineage: Eukaryota > Metazoa > Chordata > Actinopteri > Salmoniformes > Salmonidae > Oncorhynchus > Oncorhynchus mykiss. The sequence goes on from NC_143024.1 coordinate 15,838,181, forward strand.
GTTTATTTAGTTAGTGTGTGTACACAGAGAAAACAAGCCAGGGTAATTGTTTCTTGTTTAATTTCCTATCTATACGTGGCAGCGGAAACAAGCATGTCCTCGGGCAGCAAACAAACATGACTGCAGTACCAAGGTTACTGAATCACAAAGAGAAGAACATGTCTGAAAAAGAGCACGTTAAAGGATTCCGTGAGAAAGTCCCTGAGGATGACAGTACAGCAGGCCCCAGATCAGTTTTTACTAAGACCACGTCCTAAACGGAACCCTATTTCCTATTTAGTACACTACTAAAGCTCCACGGATGATGTAGGGAATAGGTTGCCATTTGAGACGCCTCCTAAGGTCGTTCTGCAGCAGACCCACTCCTGACCTTGCCTTTAAACATGACAATGGATTCACTTTTAGAAGTCTTACTCATACTTCCAGCGTGTTTGTACGAGGTTTCACGGTATCACACAGACGGCATATTGAAGCAGGCAGGAGAGGGTAAGCTGTATTTTATTATCCTCAGAGCAGCTTTGTTCCTCTACATCCTAGTAGTTCACCACTCACCCTTTAAGTCATTTTATAACACAATCCTGTACTAGACAGACTGTGCTTGGGGAGTCACAAAGTGTATATTGATAGACTACACCATGCTACACCATTCAGAGTTAAAACCCCAGTCATTTTCCAATAGGAAACTACATCTGAAAGCCCTAGAATGGCAGATGTGGCAGACACGTCTGTCGCAGTTCCCTGCAGCCTCCAGTTGCTTAGTTACTTTCAGCGGGTGGCTCATGCTCTCTAGGCCATAGGGGACGTAGGGTCTAACTTCTCCTTCCGTATCCTTCCATCTCCCCTGCAGTGTTAGCTGAGAGGGGGATGTAGGGTCTAATGTCTCCTTCCGTATCCTTCCACCTCCCCTTCAGTGTTAGCTGAGAGGTGGGCTGGGAACTATGTTGTGGGAACCGTTCCCATGGAGAAGTGGACTGGTGGGAGGTCAGATAAGGATGAACTACTACTGTTCTACTGTTCCAGAAGGAAACTGCTGCACTACCATTCTAGATTAACATGGTCACTGAGGAGGAAACTGCTGCACTACCATTCTAGATTAAAATGGTCACTGAGGAGGAGACTGCTGCACTACCATTCTAGATTAACATGGTCACTGAGGAGGAGACTGCTGCATTACCATTCTAGATTAACATGGTCACTGAGGAGGAGGCTGCTGCACTACCATTCTAGATTAACATGGTCACTGAGGAGGAGACTGCTGCACTACCATTCTAGATTAACATGGTCACTGAGGAGGAGGCTGCTGCACTACCATTCTAGATTAACATGGTCACTGAGGAGGAGACTGCTGCACTACCATTCTAGATTAACATGGTCACTGAGGAGGAGGCTGCTGCACTACCATTCTAGATTAACATGGTCACTGAGGAGGAGACTGCTGCACTACCATTCTAGATTAACATGGTCACTGAGGAGGAAACTGCTGCACTACCATTCTAGATTAACATGGTCACTGAGGAGGAGACTGCTGCATTACCATTCTAGATTAACATGGTCACTGAGGAGGAGGCTGCTGCACTACCATTCTAGATTAACATGGTCACTGAGGAGGAGACTGCTGCACTACCATTCTAGATTAACATGGTCACTGAGGAGGAGGCTGCTGCACTACCATTCTAGATTAACATGGTCACTGAGGAGGAGACTGCTGCACTACCATTCTAGATTAACATGGTCACTGAGGAGGAGACTGCTGCATTACCATTCTAGATTAACATGGTCACTGAGGAGGAGGCTGCTGCACTACCATTCTAGATTAACATGGTCACTGAGGAGGAGACTGCTGCACTACCATTCTAGATTAACATGGTCACTGAGGAGGAAACTGCTGCACTACCATTCTAGATTAACATGGTCACTGAGGAGGAAACTGCTGCACTACCATTCTAGATTAACATGGTCACTGAGGAGGAGACTGCTGCATTACCATTCTAGATTAACATGGTCACTGAGGAGGAGGCTGCTGCACTACCATTCTAGATTAACATGGTCACCGAGGAGGAGACTGCTGCACTACCATTCTAGATTAACATGGTCACTGAGGAGGAAGCTGCTTCACTGATACTCCACAGCGTATGTACTGTACAATGTTGTCAAAACTGTCAGCTAAACACCAAGAAAGACATTTGAAGAATTTCAGAAGTGTTTAGAGTTACTATTATTTCTTTCAACCCAATTCCACAATTTTCGGTGACTTCACCCCTACCCATATGTACATACTGTATCTACCTCAATGACCTCGTACCCCTGCACATCCACTCAGCACTGGTACCACGTGTATATAGCCAAGGTAACGTCACTACTTGTGTATTTATTCCTTGTGTTATCATTTTTCTACATTGTTCTCTCTGCATTGTTGGGAAGGGCTTGTAAGTAAGCATTTCACTGTAGTCTACACTAGTTGTTTACCAAGTATGTGACAAATTAGTAATTATTTGACCTCAACCTATACGCTTTTCCGGATATTCAGTGTCCGATATTTTTTATTTTTTTATTTTACCTTTATTTAACTAGGCAAGTCAGTTAAGAACAAATTCTTATTTTCAATGACGGCCTAGGAACAGTGGGTTAACTGCCTGTTCAGGGGCAGAACGACAGATTTGTACCTTGTCAGCTCGGGGATTTGAACTTGCAGCCTTTCGGTTACTAGCCCAACACTCTAACCACTAGGCTACCCTAGGCTACTGAGATGTCTAAGTGTGCTTCCCAAATGACACCCTATTCCCTACATACAGTGCCTTCGGGAATGATTTAGACGCCTTGACTTTTTCCACATTTTGTTACATTATAGCCTTATTCTAAAATGGATACACAATACCCCATAATGAAAAACAGATGTTAGGAAATTTTAGCAAATTTATAATAACTTAAAAACAGAAATACCTTATTTACTTAAGTATTCAGACCCTTTGCTATTAGACTCAAAATTGAGCTCAGGTGCATCCTGTTTCCATTGATCATCCTTGAAATGTTTCTACAACTCGATTGGAGTCCACCTGTGGTAAATTCAATTGATTGGACATGATCTGGAAAGGTACACACCTGTCTATATAAGGTCTCACAGTTGACAGTGCATGTCAGAGCAAAAACCAAGCCATGAGATTGAAAGAGTCGTCTGTAGAGCTCAGAGACAGGATTGTGTCGAGGATCAGATCTGGGGAAGGGTACCAAAAAATGTCTGCAGCACAGCCCGCTGGGAGTTTGCCAAAAGGCACCTAAAGACTCTCAGACCATGAGAAACAAAATTCTCTGGTCTGATGTAACCAAGATTGAACTCTTTGGTCTGAATGCCAAGCGTCACGTCTGGAGGAAACATAGCACCATCCCTGCACCATCCCTACGGTGGTGGAAGAATCAGGCTGTGGAGGTGTTTTTCAGCGGCAGGGACTGGAAGACTAGTCAGGATCGAGGCAAAGACGAACAGAGCAAAGTACAGAGAGTTCCTTAATGAAAACCTTCTCCAGAGCTCCCAGGACCTCAGACTGGGGCGAAGGTTCGCCCTCCAAAAGGACAACGACACTGTAACGATCTGCGTCTTCATCGGATGAGGAGTAGGAAGGATCGGACCAAAACGCAGCGTGGTAAGTGTCTATGATTATTTATTATCCCAGAACACGAAAATACAAAATAACAAAGTGAATGTAAGAAATGAAAATCGAAACAGTCCTGAACGATGAAAACACAAAACAGGAAACAACTACCCACAAACACCAGGTGGGAAAAGGCTAGTATGGTTCTCAATCAGAGACAACGATAGACAGCTGCCTCTGATTGGGAACCATACCAGGCCAAACACATAGAAAAGAAAACATAGAAAAACAACATTGAATGCCCATAAAAAAGGAACTAAGGTCAGGACGTGACAGACCCTAAGCACACAGCCAAGACAACGCAGGAGTGGCATCGGAACAAGTCTCTGAATGTCCTTGAGGGGCCCATCCAGAGCCCGGACTTAAACCTGATCGCACATCTCTGGTGAGACCTGAAAATAGCTGTGCAGCAACACTCCCCATCCTACCTGACAGAGCTTGAGAGGATCTGCAGAGAAGAATAAAAGAAACTCCCCAAATACAGGTGTGCCAAGCTTGTAGTTTCATACCCAAGAAGACTTGAGGCTATAATCACTGCCAAAGGTGCTTCAACAAAGTACTGAGTAAAGGGTGTGAATACTTATTTAAATGTAATATTTCCATTTTTTATTTTTAACAATTTACAAGCATTTTTTTTAAACTATTTTTGCTTTGTCATTATGGGGTATTGTGTGTAGATTGATGAGGGGAAAAAACAATTTAATCAATTTTAGAATAAGGCTGTAATGTAACAAAATGTGGAAAAAGTCAAGGGGTCTGAATACTTTCCGAAGGCACTGTAGTGCACTACTTTTGACCAGAGCTCTATGTAGTATATATGGAATAGGGCACCATTTGGGATGCGTACTAAGGCTCAGTCAGTATATAGGTTAAATCTCACATTTATAGGATAGGGTTGTTTAATGCAGAATCAAATGAGATCTTGACCTCCACCTGGCACAGACAGAAAACCTGGAGTTAACTACCTGGGGTTATCTACCTGGGGTTAACTACCTGGGGTTAACTACCTGGGGTTAACTACCTGGGGGTAACTACCTGGGGTTAACTACCTGGGGTTAACTACCTGGGGTTAACTACCTGGGGGTAACTACCTGGGGGTAACTACCTGGGGTTAACTACCTGGGGTTAACTACCTGGGGTTAACTACCTGGGGGTTAACTACCTGGGGGTTAACTACCTGGGGGTAACTACTTGGGGGTAACTACCTGGGGTTAACTACCTGGGGTTAACGAAGCAGAGATGGATTGTGATGAATGTTCCTGCTGTAAGAAACAGCGTGAGGTACGCTCTTAGAAAAAAGGCTTCCAAAAGGATTCTTCGGCTTTCCCCATAGGAGAACCCTTTTTGGTTCCAGGAAGAACCCTTTTGGGTTCCATGTACAGCCCTTTGTGAAAAGGGTTCTACCTGGAACCAAAAAGGGTTATTCTACGGGGACAGCCGAAGAACAATTTTAGGTTGTAGATATGACCTTTTTTCCTAAGAGTGTGTTCTAGATTGTAGATAGCAGGGACCGTATATCAAGCGTCTCAGAGGAGTTCTGATTTAAGATCAGTGTTACCTTTTAAATCACAATGAATAAGATTAGATGGACAGGAGGGACATACTCTTAGATCAGTACGTCTACTCTAAGACACTTGATACATACGGCCACAAGTCTGAGCCACATGTTAATATACTGTATAGCAGTGTTTCTCAACCTCCGGTCCACGGGCCGGTGCCAGTCCACGGGATGTTGCTGGCTGATCCCTGATTTAGTCAAGGAGGAAAAATCACAGTTTATCAGTCCCTGACACAAGAGGGACCAGAGTATGCTGGTTCGTGGTAAAAAATAACTTGAGAAATACTGGTGTACAGATGTAGGATGTTAATGTGATCACCCTGTTGCAGGATAACTTTTCTGCAGTGCAGGACATTTAAAACTTGTAGTGTGTTTTAAAAAGGCTTCTGAAGTTTGTAATTTCAACGTTGACATTTCAGACTTAATTTTCCCTGATGAAAAATGTGTCAACCCCTACAAAAATGTCCATTCATTATAATCCACATAATAATGAACATTTTCTATTGCTGCAGGATTATTTTCCTGCTGTAGCAAACTGTCTCAAATGAAGATCCTACATCTGTATACGTCAACCAAAGACTCGTCACTCTTCCTGTTCCTGCCGAGGTGAGGTGTCTGTCTGCACAGACCAGTGAAGCATGTGAAAATGACTCCACGTTGACTCTGTCATACTCTGTCATACCATCTCCTCTGTTCTGTCCCTTTAGATGTCACCCAACCCACTGCCAGCAGCTACTATTAGCCTGCACAATAATTATTATGGAGTATATATGGTCAGTAATAGCTCCATTGGTGCCTCAGCACCTTTGATATGGAAATGTGCTGGTGTATGTTTGACTAACTACACATGTGGGCTATGGAAGCGTGGGAAGACAATGAAGAATGGAGGTTCCTTTGGGGACCCTGTTCTAAAATGCTTCAACAAATTGGGACTGAGGGTATGCCTCTTTGAACATGTGTTGAAGCCCTCACCGCCCATATGCATGTCAAATTGACATATGACAAATTGCAAAAGTCATTGATGGAATAACTTGATGGCAGATAATGAACTCATATGGCTCACTGGACTATGTGACTCCCTGCCAGACAGGTTGTCACAAAAGGCTGAGAGAATCAACTCGTAACAAAAATAATACATATCTTCTGGACGAGTCTTAAGATCTTATGAATCATATAATTGATATTGCCCAATCAAAAACATTTTTAAATGTCTGTGGATTTTTCTCTTCAGACATAAAGACAGTATTTGTTCACAAAAATAATTACCTCATAATTACTGAATAATATCACATTAAAATACATTAATATTAGAACAATGAAATGTAATATTTCCATAAAGGAGAAGATGGATAAACAGTCGACACTAAGAACGACAACCCCGTGCGTATCAGCCACAGCCAGTACAAAGAGAGATAAAAGGGTCTTACCTTCCTTTACCAGAACATGAGAGTAGACACACACTATATGAACAGGCAGACGAGAGAGAACCCATCATTGTTCTCCCACACACACAGCTTGCTCTGGCTCTCTCTCTCTCTCTGTCTCTCTCTGTCTCCCTCTGCTTCTCTCTTTCTTTCTCTCTCTGGATGGATGGAAATATGCTGGAGTAACAGTCTACCCCCAGCACCATCCCCCCCTCCATCACCGCTCGGAATCCCACCCTGTGCATACAGTCTCTCTCTCTCTCTCTCTCTCCCATATGATCATGCGATGTGTGTGAGAGTGAGTGCGCTTGTAAGTATATAGTATGTCAATGTGTGTGTGTGTTTGCACGTATGCATGCGTGTGTGTGTGTATTTTTGCGTGCATGTTATGTGTATGTGTGTACATGCATGGGGTGAGTGTGTGTATTACTACTGTACAAGTGTGTATTTCTGTTTCACCAGAGGGCTAGCTACTAGCGAAAACAAACAGGAACCTTCCCGACCCCAGCCCCCCCGGGCCCCCCAGTCCCCCAGTCCTGGGCGACAGCCATCAGAAGGCAGCAGAGAGGATATATCCCACATCTGTTTTACCAGCCCCTAGGGGAGCACACGACTCCAGATACTTACCCCAGCTGCATTATAAACACGTTAATGCTTCCATTATATGGAATAGGAGCGTCGCTGTTTTAACATGGAGGAGAGAAGAGGGAGACGTGGAAGGGCAAGCCTGGGCACCACCACGTTCTGCTGACTGGAGGGATTTCACCCCGTCCACTGTCTCCACACAGCTGGGCCGGCCGGACTAAATAGGGTGTCATTTGGGACGCAGTCTTTTCACCCAGACCATTCAGATTGGGGATACATCTCTAAGCAGCTAGCAGGGGCAGCAAGGCAGACTACTACTTAACAAATACCTCCATATTTCTCCACCGACTGATTTTCCTTTTGTGGTTTTAATTGTTGCTGCAGATTTCAGTACTCAATCAAAATCATTTTTATTTCATTACATTTCCATCCATCTAAATGTTCTAACAGTGAGCAATGTAGAGGGATGAATTGTACAGATGGAAGATGCACAAACCCGCACACACACACACACACACACACACACACACACACAGTATAGTAACGCTGATGTTGTACATTGCTATGCTGGAAAGATAAGGATATTTTTTTGTTAAATGTCACATGTGAATTCTCCTATAGATAATTAACATACTTTTTTAATGACTAATTTCACTCTGTATGATTTTGTAAACATAAATATGTGTTGCATACTGTATGTTATATTTGTACCATATAATTAATGGACCCATTAGAACCCAGTTACTGAACATGTTTGATATGTCTCTCTCTCTATATGTTATTATAGGAGGATGATGGTACTACTAAACAGACATAAACAATCATATCTATGTCATTCTGTCTCTAATCTACTAGTAAAATGTACGCCGTGGGATTTAGTACCAACTATTTTCTGAGGAGTCATTTCTCCATTTTCAATATACACTATTTTACAACATGTGTGTGTTTTAGTTCATGACATTTCTGAAAGGCAATGACAAAATAAATGGTGTTGTAAACTCTCTCATTAAAAATCTAATTCATTAGTTCCCAACTGCCTTTGTTCCACATGCCCACTGAGAGAACAAAGGATTTGAACCCCCACCATAACATACCATACGCCCCTCACACTGGTTCCTCACTAACACATCTTACAACCATCTCTGTTGCATTCTTCTGCGTGTACGTTGGACGGGCTGGTATTCAAGGTTCAGTGTATTACCATGTCTAAAGAAATAGGGTTTTATAATCCCTTGCCATGGAGTATAATATAATACAGAGTGTATATAATACAGAGTGTATATAATACAGTGTTTATAATACAGAGTGTATATAATACAGAGTGTATATAATACAGTGTGTATATAATACAGAGTGTATATAATACAGTGTTTATAATACAGAGTGTATATAATACAGTGTTTATAATACAGAGTGTATATAATACAGAGTGTATATAATACAGTGTGTATATAATACAGAGTGTATATAATACAGTGTTTATAATACAGAGTGTATATAATACAGAGTGTATATAATACAGTGTTTATAATACAGAGTGTATATAATACAGAGTGTATATAATACAGTGTTTATAATACAGAGTGTATATAATACAGAGTGTATATAATACAGTGTTTATAATACAGAGTGTATATAATACAGAGTGTATATAATACAGTGTTTATAATACAGAGTGTTTATAATACAGAGTGTATATAATACAGAGTGTATATAATACAGAGTGTATATAATACAGAGTGTATATAATACAGAGTGTATATAATACAGTGTTTATAATACAGAGTGTATATAATACAGAGTGTATATAATACAGAGTGTATATAATACAGAGTGTATATAATACAGAGTGTATATAATACAGTGTATATAATACAGAGTGTATATAATACAGTGTTTATAATACAGAGTGTATATAATACAGAGTGTATATAATACAGAGTGTATATAATACAGAGTGTATATAATACAGAGTGTATATAATACAGAGTGTATATAATACAGTGTTTATAATACAGAGTGTATATAATACAGAGTGTATATAATACAGAGTGTATATAATACAGAGTGTATATAATACAGAGTGTATATAATACAGAGTGTATATAATACAGAGTGTATATAATACAGTGTTTATAATACAGAGTGTATATAATACAGAGTGTATATAATACAGAGTGTATATAATACAGTGTATATAATACAGAGTGTATATAATACAGTGTTTATAATACAGAGTGTATATAATACAGAGTGTATATAATACAGAGTGTATATAATACAGAGTGTATATAATACAGTGTGTATAGGCTGTATTCTGATAACTATAATTAGTGGATATGGTTGGTTATTACCGTGGGTTAGTGAAATATCCCTAGCAGTGGAATGAAGTGTAACACGGATGCCTACATTATTATTTAAAAAATATTCACAACTATGCAATAGGTCTAGTTAACCTCCTGGTCTACTTCCTCATTTCAATGTAGATTGTTCTATCTGCACCAGCAATTGGATATCAGAGTTTAAAAAATAAAATAATCATTTGTGCAAAACATTTCATATATATATATATATATATATATTCTTTTTTTAATGTAAATCAAATCCTATATGGAATGTGTACAAGACAGTCTAACTATATATATATATATGAGCTCATATGAACAAGACAGTCTAACTATATATATATGAGCTCATATGAACAAGACAGAAATTGTGAGGAAAAGGAAGAGCATTTGAGAAACGCTGTATTTCCCTGGTGAATGAATGGCCAAACCATGACAGTACCCAGACAGGCCTGCTAGAGTATGGAAAAGGCTACGGCTACAGTGATACCACTTCCTATGAAGTACACACCTATAATACTTGATCATGTATTATAGTACACGTACAATGTGTTATGTCACTGGCTATTTGTGTGGTAAATCTACTGTCCCATGTCCTCAGGACAACGTGAGCAATGTCACCACACCCAAGGATTATCCAGCATATAGCGGCAAGGCCAAGCCCTTCACAGACTGCACGACTGAGTGCTATGCACATAAATGCATTACAAGGACAAACTCTGCATAGCCAGACTGAGGCTGATATCTGTTGCAGGGCGCAGGGCTGAGTGGATGAGAGGGATGCCAAAGCATTTAAGTGCAGTTGAATTTCATCCAATTACAGTAAAGATCCCAGAGTTGTGATAACTGCATGTGACGGTTGAATAATTTCTTCTTTTATAATACTTAGTGTCCCTTTTCAGATATACTGTTATGTCTAGAATACACACGTCTAGTAACACAAAGCTATGGCATGTGGTTTTGTTAGGATGTATCCATCTGGTCAGAACAATGCATACGTCCTCTGACAGCAGGATGAAGAACCAAGGGGACTATGGTAGACAGTAACACTACAAGTCAAAGAGTTCTTACACATTCTCTCTACAGAATCATTCTCCATACCATTCTATAAAAGTACCAGCTGTATTCGTCAGTGCAGAAGTGTCATATTATTTTGCCAAACATACCTGTATGCATATACATTGTTCGTGGACATCATATCATTTGTTGTAGGGAGTAATGACAGATGTAATGACAGATGATTCTAATGTCAGATTGATCAAATTGAGTCGTCATTTTCTGTAATCCATATATTGGTTTTAATTGATTTGTCTCTCTATATTAAAATAAATAACTTTGGGGTAGCTAAATAAAGGCTCTTATATTGCCCAGCCAGACACTTACACCCATATGGATTCATGTGTCTACATTTGTATTGGTAATTGTTTATAGCTGTAAGGGGTTGCTATATAATCTAGTCATGTGTTGTTAAATCAGATGTTAGGTTTTTAAATGCTTCGTAGACTGTGGGTTTTGATATCTATTGAAATTCCCACCCTATTTGATCAAAATGCATCAAAGGAAAAGCTTCAGGGCCTGAAAACTCAACTGACCCAATGGATTTGGGCTAAAAACATCTAATAGCACCATACATCCCCTCTGGGCAATTCATATAAAACACTAAAGGACTGGGTGCTGGCTAAACAGGAGAAACGTCTGAGAAAGTCAACCTCTTTCTCAGATGAAAAGGAAGGGAGAAATAGATGTGTGTGTAAAGACATCGGAGAGAGAGGGAGACAGGAAGGAGCTCCAAATGTCACACATAGCACCCCTCCCCGACAACCCCTCCTAGGCAACCCCTCCTAGGCAACCTGTGGGGTGGGGCTCCCGGGGCTGCATGGCGGCTCATCTACCTGCTCCTCCTGAGCCATCTAAGGAGATCTCCCTCTGACTGTGACAGACATCCAGAAACACTAGTACACACACACACACACACGTATTAATCTGCTGAGGACAAATCCTACAAGAAGCAGTGTCAGGAGACAGGGAGGTTCATGCCATAGCACAGTTATCCAATTTAGAGTTACATCCTCAACTCCAATTCATCCTCATCTCCACCACCACATCCCCTCTCCATCACATCCCCTCTCCATCACATCCCCTTTCCACCACATCCCCTCTCCACCACATCCCCTCTCCATCACATCCCCTCTCCATCACATCCCCTCTCCACCACATCCCCTCTCCATCACATCCCCTCTCCATCACATCCCCTCTCCACC
>NC_143024.1:15855000-15912500 GCF_057628025.1 Oncorhynchus mykiss
TTCCTTCTCTGTCTCAGTAAGTCAGTGTGGGTTGAGAGGAGATGAAACACTTTCTGACTGCGTCCGCATCTACTTACTGTAGAAATCCCCTAGCAGCCTCCGTATTTGATGTGCATGTGTGTGTACGCATATGCGAGTGTGTGTGTGTGTTGTATGTCTGTCCTTGTCAAAGCAGAGTGCCTGTCTGTCTGTCTGTCTGTCTGTCTGTCTGTCTGTCTGCTTCTTTACGCTGTAGGTGTACGAGGCGGATATTGACATGATTAACAACGGTATTATACATCAGCTACATTTGAAATAACATGGCCGTACAGCATCACTTCCTCTTGGAGATGACCATTATCAGACAGTCTGCTACAGGAAGCTGAGATGACCATTATCAGACAGTCTGCTACAGGAAGCTGAGATGACCATTATCAGACAGTCTGCTACAGGAAGCTGAGATGACCATTATCAGACAGTCTGCTACAGGAAGCTGAGATGACCATTATCAGACAGTCTGCTACAGGAAGCTGAGATGACCATTATCAGACAGTCTGCTACAGAAAGCTGAGATGACCATTATCAGACAGTCTGCTACAGGAAGCTGGGATGACCATTATCAGACAGTCTGCTACAGGAAGCTGAGATGACCATTATCAGACAGTCTGCTACAGGAAGCTGAGATGACCATTATCAGACAGTCTGCTACAGGAAGCTGAGATGACCATTATCAGACCGTCTGCTACAGGAAGCTGAGATGACCATTATCAGACCGTCTGCTACAAGAAGCTGAGATGACCATTATCAGACAGTCTGCTACAGGAAGCTGAGATGACCATTATCAGACAGTCTGCTACGGGAAGCTGAGATGACCATTATCAGACAGTCTGCTACAGGAAGCTGAGATGACCATTATCATACAGTCTGCTACAGGAAGCTGAGATGACCATTATCAGACAGTCTGCTACAGGAAGCTGAGATGACCATTATCAGACAGTCTGCTACAGGAAGCTGAGATGACCATTATCAGACAGTCTGCTACAGGAAGCTGAGATGACCATTATCAGACAGTCTGCTACAGGAAGCTGAGATGACCATTATCAGACAGTCTGCTACAGGAAGCTGAGATGACCATTATCAGACAGTCTGCTACAGGAAGCTGAGATGACCATTATCAGACAGTCTGCTACAGACAGAGGAAACACCACACAGGTCCCCATTATCCAGGCTCCACGCTGCGCTCAGTATGCTGTGAGCACAGAAATGATTTTCATATGAAGCGTTAGTTTAAAAGGGAAGAGAGAGATCAATACAGTATAGAACAGGAGAGGAAAGAGATAGAATATAGAAAGAGTGTCAGGTGTGTGCGTACTCAAATCAAGTCAAATTTTATTTGTCACATACACATGGTTAGCAGATGTTAATGCGACTGTAGCGAAATGCTTGTGATTCTAGTTCCGACAATGCAGTAATAACCTAACAAGTAATCTAACAAGTGTAAAGGGATGAAGAATATGTAGATAAAGATATATGAATGAGTGATGGTACAGAACGGCATAGGCAAGATGCAGTAGATGGTATCGAGTACAGTATATACATATGAGATGAGTATTGTAGGGTATGTAAACATATAAAAGTGGCGTACTGGTAGTGAAGTCAGGTGCAGGAGAGCAGAGAGTTGTGCTCTACTGGTAGTGAAGTCAGGTGCAGGAGAGCAGAGAGTTGTGCTCTACTGGTAGAGAAGTCAGGTGCAGGAGAGCAGAGAGTTGTGCTCTACTGGTAGTGAAGTCAGGTGCAGGAGAGCAGAGAGTTGTGCTCTACTGGTAGTGAAGTCCGGTGCAGGAGGGCAGAGAGTTGTGCTCTACTGGTAGTGAAGTCAGGTGCAGGAGAGCAGAGAGTTGTGCTCTACTGGTAGTGAAGTCAGGTGCAGGAGGGCAGAGAGTTGTGCTCTACTGGTAGTGAAGTCAGGTGCAGGAGGGCAGAGAGTTGTGCTCTACTGGTAGTGAAGTCAGGTGCAGGAGGGCAGAGAGTTGTGCTCTACAAGTAGTGAAGTTAGGTGCAGGAGAGCGTGCAGGAGAGTTGTGAACAGGCGCACACTTTATTGAGGCAGGAGAAACCAACAGACAGACGCCACTGCGTCAACACCTCCAGCCAATAGGCAAAAGTGCAAAACGCGCAAAACAGTCACAATAATTTATGTTTAACAATTAACATCTTCATGAACAACACGGTATAAGCAAACCAGTCACAATAATAAACATCTTCATGAACAACACGGTATAAGCAAACCAGTCACAATAATAAACATCTTCATGAACAACACGGTATAAGCAAACCAGTCACAATAATAAACATCTTCATGAACAACACGGTATAAGCAAACCAGTCTGGCGCGTCAAACAATAAACACGTAACACAAACAATTTCACACAAAGACATGAGGGGGAACAGAGGAATAAATACATGCAGTGTGATTGGGGAATGAAAAGCAGGTGTGCAGGGAACAAGACAAAACAAATGGATCAATGAAAAATGGAGCGGCGATGGCTAGAAAGCCGGTGACGTCGACCGCCGAAAGCCGCCTGAACAAGGAGAGGAGCCCACTTCGGTGGACTTCGTGACAAAGCGATAGGAGGAGAGGGGATTAGAGGAGAGGAGGTTAGAGGAGAGGGGATTAGAGGAGAGGAGGTTAGAGGAGAGGGGATTAGAGGTGAGGGGATTAGAGGAGAGGAGGTTAGAGGAGAGGAGGTTAGAGGAGAGGGGATTAGAGGAGAGGGGGTTAGAGGAGAGGGGATTAGAGGAGAGGGGATTAGAGGAGAGGGGATTAGAGGAGAGGGGATTAGAGGAGAGGGGGTTAGAGGAGAGGGGGTTAGAGGAGAGGGGATTAGAGGAGAGGAGGTTAGAGGAGAGGAGGTTAGAGGAGAGGGGTTTAGAGGAGAGGGGATTAGAGGAGAGGGGATTAGAGGAGAGGGGATTAGAGGTGAGGGGATTAGAGGAGAGGAGGTTAGAGGAGAGGGGATTAGAGGAGAGGGGATTAGAGGAGAGGGGATTAGAGGAGAGGGGATTAGAGGAGAGGGGGTTAGAGGAGAGGGGATTAGAGGTGAGGGGATTAGAGGGGAGGAGGTTAGAGGAGAGGAGGTTAGAGGAGAGGGGATTAGAGGAGAGGGGGTTAGAGGAGAGGGGATTAGAGGAGAGGGGATTAGAGGAGAGGGGATTAGAGGAGAGGGGATTAGAGGAGAGGGGGTTAGAGGAGAGGGGGTTAGAGGAGAGGGGATTAGAGGAGAGGAGGTTAGAGGAGAGGAGGTTAGAGGAGAGGGGTTTAGAGGAGAGGGGATTAGAGGAGAGGGGATTAGAGGAGAGGGGATTAGAGGTGAGGGGATTAGAGGAGAGGAGGTTAGAGGAGAGGGGATTAGAGGAGAGGGGATTAGAGGAGAGGGGATTAGAGGAGAGGGGGTTAGAGGAGAGGGGATTAGAGGGGAGGAGGTTAGAGGAGAGGGGATTAGAGGAGAGGGGATTAGAGGAGAGGGGATTAGAGGAGAGGGGATTAGAGGTGAGGGGATTAGAGGAGAGGGGATTAGAGGAGAGGAGGTTAGAGGAGAGGAGGTTAGAGGAGAGGAGGTTAGAGGAGAGGGGGTTAGAGGAGAGGGGATTAGAGGAGAGGGGATTAGAGGTGAGGGGATTAGAGGAGAGGAGGTTAGAGAGGAGAGGAGGTTAGAGGAGAGGGGATTAGAGGGGAGGAGGTTAGAGGAGAGGGGATTAGAGGAGAGGGGATTAGAGGAGAGGGGATTAGAGGTGAGGGGATTAGAGGAGAGGAGGTTAGAGGAGAGGAGGTTAGAGGAGAGGGGATTAGAGGTGAGGGGATTAGAGGAGAGGAGGTTAGAGGAGAGGAGGTTAGAGGAGAGGGGATTAGAGGGGAGGAGGTTAGAGGAGAGGGGATTAGAGGTGAGGTGATTAGAGGAGAGGAGGTTAGAGGAGAGGAGGTTAGAGGAGAGGGGATTAGAGGAGAGGAGGTTAGAGGAGAGGAGGTTAGAGGAGAGGGGATTAGAGGTGAGGGGATTAGAGGAGAGGAGGTTAGAGGAGAGGAGGTTAGAGGAGAGGGGATTAGAGGGGAGGAGGTTAGAGGAGAGGGGATTAGAGGAGAGGAGGTTAGAGGAGAGGGGATTAGAGGAGAGGGGATTAGAGGAGAAGGGGTTAGAGGAGAGGGGATTAGAGGAGAGGGGATTGGAGGGGAGGAGGTTAGAGGAGAGGGGATTAGAGGAGAGGAGGTTAGAGGAGAGGGGATTAGAGGAGAGGGGATTAGAGGGGAGGAGGTTAGAGGAGAGGGGATTAGAGGAGAGGAGGTTAGAGGAGAGGGGATTAGAGGAGAGGGGATTAGAGGTGAGGGGATTAGAGGTGAGGGGATTAGAGGAGAGGGGATTAGAGGTGAGGGGATTAGAGGAGAGGGGATTAGAGGAGAGGAGGTTAGAGGAGAGGGGTTTAGAGGAGAGGGGATTAGAGGAGAGGGGATTAGAGGAGAGGGGATTAGAGGAGAGGGGATTAGAGGGGAGGAGGTTAGAGGAGAGGGGATTAGAGGAGAGGGGATTAGAGGAGAGGGGTTTAGAGGAGAGGGGATTAGAGGGGAGGAGGTTAGAGGAGAGGGGATTAGAGGAGAGGGGATTAGAGGAGAGGGGATTAGAGGGGAGGAGGTTAGAGGAGAGGGGTTTAGAGGTGAGGGGATTAGAGGTGAGGGGATTAGAGGAGAGGAGGTTAGAGGAGAGGGGGTTAGAGGAGAGGAGGTTAGAGGAGAGGGGATTAGAGGAGAGGAGGTTAGAGGAGAAGGGATTAGAGGAGAGGGGGTTAGAGGAGAGGGGATTAGAGGAGAGGGGATTTGAGGAGAGGGGATTAGAGGAGAGGGGATTGGAGGGTGATTCTGGAAAAGGTGAGAATAGTCTATGTGTGTGTGTGTGTTCTGATGTCAGGGGATGACAGAACTCTTGTTTGTGTATCATGGCACCCTCTGGCAACATCTGACTGTGAACATTAGGTGTAGTAAAACTACAGTAGCAGACACTTCCCAGACTAACATTACAAACACTTTCACCATTTGTCCCAGCCCCACTTTACCTCGGCTCCTGTGTAGAATGCATACTGCAGGGCTATGGCTGTACTCAGGTTTTTACAGTACAGTAAGACCACCTTTCTTTGACGCAAACATTCCCACTTTTAAACATTTCTAGAAAATAACCAAAAAATGACAGTTTAAAGCATCTACTTTTCTGGGTATGCAGCCAGTAGTATAACAGGGGTGTGTGTGAGGCTGCTTAAGCCTTTTTATTTGGAAGGATTTTACAGGAAAGAAGCAAATCATTAGAGCCTGAAGAACACTTCCTCCCTTCTGTTGTGGTTATGTAACCAACCAAGTGCCACAATTAGCATAACGCAACAATGTTAATGAGGGACTGGAGCAGAGAGAGGTCCTGCTACCATCGCAATTATCATGGATCGACGCTATATAATATACTGACTGTAGTTATATACATATTTTTCAAGCTCTTTTTCGTATAAATGCTGTATTGCTGCTGGACTATGGCACCCCCTTTTTATACTGTGTACTGCTGTAGACCAGGGCACTACGGTACACAGCTAAATATGAGCCTGTCACGTCCTGACCTTAGTTCCTTTTTCATGTCTCTGTTTTAGTTTGGTCAGGGTGTGAGTTGGGGTGGGCATTCTATGTTGTGATTTCTATGTTTGTATTTCTGTGTTTGGCCTGGTATGGTTCCCAATCAGAGGCAGCTGTCGATCGTTGTCTCTGATTGAGAACCATACTTAGGTAGCCTGTTTTTCCCATTTTGAGTTGTGGGTGATTGTTTTCTGTTGTGTGTCTGCACCAGCCAGAACTGTTTCGGTCGTTCTCTTTGTTATTCCCGTGTTCATTTATGGACACATACCACGCTGCACCTTGGTCCTCTCCTTCCAACAGCCGTTACAGAGCCATATAACCAAGAACAAAGAGCCAAGGACAAAGACAATATTCCTTTTCAAATAAAATAAAATTGTATTAGTCACAAGTGCCGAATACAAAAGTTGTAGACCTTACAGTGAAATGCTTACTTACGAACCCCTAACCAACAATGCGGTTAAAGAGATACGGATAAGAACAAGAAATAAAGGAACAAGTCATTAAAGAACAGCACTAAATACAGGGGGGTACCGGTACAGAGTCAATGTGCAGGGGCACCGGTTAGTTGAGGTAATATGTACATGTAGGTAGAGTTAAGTGACTACGCATAGATAATAACAACAGCGAGTAGCAGTGTTGTAAAAGAGGGGGGGGTCCTAAACTTGGCGCTCCGGTACTGCTTTCCGTGTGGTAGAAAGAACAGTCTATGACTAGGGTGGCTGGAGTCTGACAATTATTAGGGCCTTCCTCTGACATCGCCTGGTATAGAGGTCCTGGGTGGCAGGAAGCTTGGCCCCAGGGATGTACTGGGCCGTTCGCACTACCCTCTGTAGTGCCTTGCGGTCGGAGGCCGAGCAGTTACCATATCAGGCAGTGATGAAACTAGCTGCTCTCGATGGTGCAGCTGTAGAACCTTTTGATGATCTGAGGACCATTGCCAAATATTTTCTGTCTCCTGAGGGGGAATAGGCTTTGCCATGCCCTCTTCACGACTGTCTTGGTGTGCTTGGACCATGTTAGTTTGTTGGTGACGTGGACACCAAGGAACTTGAATCTCTCAACCTGCTCCACTGCAGCCCTGTCGATGAGAATGGGCCCCCCTAGGTCCTCTTTTTCCTGTAGTCCACAATCATCTCCATTGTCTTGATCATGTTGAGGGAGAGGATGTTGTCCTGGCACCACTTGGCCAGGTCTCTGACCTCCTCCCTACAGCCTATAGGCTGTCTCATCGTTGTCGTTGTTGTTACCACTGTTGTGTCATCGGCTAACTTAATGATGGTTTGGAGTTGTGCCTGGCCGTGCAGTCATGAGTGAACAGGGAGTACAGGAGGGAACTGAGCACGCACCCCTGAGGTGCCCCCGTGTTGAGGATCAGCGTGGCGGATGTGTTGTTACCTACCCTTACCACCTGGGGGCGGTCAGTCAGGAAGTCCGGGATCCAGTTGCAGAGGGAGGTGTTTAGTCCCAGGGTCCTTAGCTTATTGATGAGCTTTGAGGGCACTATGGTGTTGAATGCTGAGCTGTAGTCAATGAACAGCATTCTCACGTAGGTGTTCCTTTTGTCCAGGTTGGAAAGTGCAGTGTAGAGTGCAATAGAGATTTGATCTGTGGATCTGTTGGGGCGGTATGCAAATTAGAGTGGGTCTAGGGTTTCTGGGATAATGGTGTTGATGTGATTAATGACCAGCCTTTCAAAGCACTTCATGGCTACAGACGTGAGTGCTCCGGGTCGGTAGTCATTTAGGCAGGTTACCTTAGTGTTCTTGGGCACAGGCACTATGGTGGTCTGCTTAAACATGTTTGTATTACAGACTTGGAGAGGGAGAGGTTGAAAATGTCAGTGAAGACACTTGCCAGTTGGTCAGCGAATGCTCACAGTACACATCCTGGTAATCCGTCTGGCCCTGCGGCCTTGTGAATGTTGACCTGTTTAAAGGTCTTACTCACATCGGCTGTAGAGAGAGTGATCACACAGTCTTCTGGATTAGTTGATGCTCTCATGCATGTTTCAGTGTTATTTGCCTCGAAGTGAGCATAGAAGTAGTTTAGCTCGTCTGGTAGGCTCGTGTCACTGGGCAGCTCTCGGCTGTGCTTCCCTTTGTAGTCTGTAATGGTTTGCAAGCCCTGCCACATCAGACACATCAGACGAGACAGTGTTTTAGATACACTACGTTTTACTATGTTGTGTTGCAAAGCATCAAACAATTATGTTGCTTTCAAGTTTAAACTTCAAAATAAACAACCTGTCAATCAAAGATGCACTGTTGGTTTGAATTATTGGAAGTCTACTTAATTAGTCAGACATTTTAAATGGATATGGACTCAGTGACCTGATTTGGTTTAGCGAATGAGAAATCTTGTTAAGTGCGGGCCAAATGCGTGAACTCTGGTTTAGCTGTTACACAGGGACACTTTGAGGACACTCTGAGGACACTCTGCTCAAGAGTCATTGGGTTGAAAAGAGACACTATCTGTTGTTGGGCATCTACATCTGTTGCCTATTCTTACTTACCTGTTACCTGTCTAGAGAAAGTCTAGTTGAACACCTATTGAACTGCCTACTGAGTGGCGCAGTGGTCTAAGGCACTGCATCACAGTGCTAGCTGTGCCACTAGAGATTCTGGGTTTGACCCATGGGGCGGAGCACAATTCGCCCAGCGTTGTCTGTCCGGGTTTGGCCGGCAGAGATGTCCTTGTCCCATCGCGCACTAGCGACTCCTGTGGCGGGCCGGGTGCAGTGCACACTGACACAGTCGCCAGGTGTACGGTGTTTCCTCCAACACATTGGTTTAGTGGGCATTGTGTCAAGAAGCAGTGCGGCTTGGTTGGGTTGTGTTTCGGAGGACACACGGCTCTCGACCGTCGAGTCTCCCGAGTCCGTACGGGATTTGCAGCGATGAGACAAGACTGTAACTACCAATTGGATATCACGAAATTGGGGAGAAAAAGGGTCTAAATTCTCTATATTTTTAAATAAACATCTAATGAACTTACCTGAATTCGCCTGCTATGTGGAGGATCAGCCATCGTCGATTCAACAAGCGTTAGCCTGGCGTCGTTTGATCTTGAGCTGGGGAGGACGGCTGTTCCTAGTGAGCTGTGGACTTCAAGCAGGGCATTTTCTGCCAAGGATAAAAAATAGGCATCGGTCTTGGAATGATTGTTTCAGGGAGTTTGGTCCAGTACCATGAGCATCATTGGGTTTCAATGAATTTCGCTGTATCATTCACCTTCAATGAGCTCCAATGACCGCCAACTTTAGCTTACAAGCTTGTTAGTTGAACAGTGTCAGTGAGTTTTATAAGAGTACAATGTAATACCCAGGATTATATTTTTACTTCTCTACACTATAATACCCAGGATTATATTTTTACTTCTCTACACTGTAATACCCAGGATTATATTTTTACTTCTCTACACTGTAATGACCAGGATTATATTTTTACTTCTCTATACTGTAATACCCAGGATTATATTTTTACTTCTCTATTCTGTAATACCCAGGATTATATTTTTACTTCTCTATGCTGTAATACCCAGGATTATATTTTTACTTCTCTATTCTGTAATACCCAGGATTATATTTTTACTTCTCCACACTGTATTGATTACAGTGCAGCTGATCATTTTTGTTTAGCTAATATATTCAAGTCAAATTGCTTTCCCTGTGTGGTTGTATTTTCAATGAGTCATACTGCAGTTATTCTTGTTGCATGATGGGAGAACATTCTGTAAACAGTAATCTAAGCCTTTATAAATCTCTTAGTAATATCCCTAGCCTCTTGTTTTTCTCCTAGTGAGTCATTGTCAGGTCATTTACTGTCCTTTCACCATTATTCCCATGCTGGCCAATCTGAGTCTTGTGATGAGATGGTTACATGAGGAGTACGGTAAGAGGAGGTAGTTACAGTACATAAAGGTTTGGATGGCTATATATGTCCTATGCTTGATATAGCCATTCTATTGACCTTCATCAACATGTTGTTGAGGGCCTTGCACTCTTGCAGCCAATATAATATAACCAGTCCACTTCCTGTAGGCTACCATACCACCCCAGCCAATATAATATAACCAGTCCACTTCCTGTAGGCTACCACACCACCCCAGCCAATATAATATAACTAGTCCACTTCCTGTAGGCTACCACACCACCCCAGCCAATATAATATAACCAGTCCACTTCCTGTAGGCTACCACACCACCCCAGCCAATATAATATAACCAGTCCACTTCCTGTAGGCTACCACACCACCCCAGCCAATATAATATAATCAGTCCACTTCCTGTAGGCTACCAAACCACCCCAGCCAATATAATATAACCAGTCCACTTCCTGTAGCCTTGTCCTCTTCCTGTTGCCAGTCCACTTGTCATCTCAAATCCCCATGCGCCAGCACCTCCACTGACCCTAGTTCTGCTCCCTCCCTCAATCCTTCCCTACCTCTCCCTTCCTCAATCCCTCCCTCTCCCTTCCTCAATCCCTCCCTATCTACATCCCTCGCTCTTATACATCCCTGTCTCTGTCCGCCCCCCCTCCATCAATCCATCCGTTCCTTCTATCCATCCCTCAGACTCTCCTCCCTCCATCCTTCCCTCTCCAGACACGCTCATCCGTTCCCGGACAGAGACAGATCAAACCAGGTCCTTAGAGGTGCAATGAGGCAACAGCAGCCTGACACATAGCTGCCTGTCATTATACACTAGTCACCATTATACAGTAGTCACCTCACCTCTACTGGCAACACGAATCAATATCATACATCATCAATGACTAAGAGCCACTGTGTCACGACTGCTACATCTCTGCTGCCCTGTTTCCATTAGAATCTGTGTCTGCTATGAGAAAGCCAGGTTCTAGGTTTAGGGTCAATTAAATGGCACATGACTGTTTCAATCCAAACGTTAACACAGACTAATGCACTATTGTATCATTTATAAAGGCTTAGCAAATATTTGATCTTGACAAGCAATTACTTCAATGTGGCTTTACCCAGTGACAACTGTTATGTGTCTTAACAATGTAAATTAAGTCTTGAATTAAACACACTGGAACTGATATGTATAATGTGAATTAGAAAACCCCAAAATGAACTTTCATTATATGTCTGCTATGAGAAAGAGAGGTACCAGGATTATGGTAAATTGTCAAATAGCTGTTTCACTCCAGACTGAGATGAACACGACTGTAATGGTTGAGCAAATATTTAAGCTGGACAAGCAATTCATTCACTCATCGTGGCTTTACCCAGTGGCAAGTACTATTAAATGCCTTGACTGATTGTCTGAATAATCAGTCTATGAAGCCATGCACTAAACACACACACACACACACACACACACACACACACACACACACACACACACACACACACACACACACACACACACACACACACACACACACACACACACATTTAAATGTGTGAATTACAAACAAATTCCAAAAATGTGGTTGCAACAACAATGGGGTTGAAATATTGGAAAACCGTACAACAGGAAAATGCTGTGGGGATGTAACCAGAAGGAGTGTTGTCTAATTGTCTTTCATCTGAAAGGCAGAACGTCTGTGAGCCTCCAGTGTCTTTGTGTTGTGTGGAGCGAGCCGGGCAGCCGAGCACATTGCTGCACTGTGGGGATGGCACTGAGAAAAGACTGAATCACCCAAGCCTGTCGCGGTGCCTAGGAAGCACGTGGCTGACTGGCAGAGACCAGAACACTCAGCTTTACTAGAACAGAGAGACCAGAACACTCAGCTTTACTAGAACACAGAGACCAGAACACTCAGTTTTACTAGAACACAGAGACCAGAACACTCAGCTTTACTAGAACATAGAGACCAGAACACTCAGTTTTACTAGAACACAGAGACCAGAACACAGAGACCAGAACACTCAGCTTTACTAGAACACAGAGACCAGAACACTCAGCTTTACTAGAACACAGAGACCAGAACACTCAGCTTTACTAGAACAGAGAGACCAGAACACTCAGCTTTACTAGAACACAGAGACCAGAACACTCAGCTTTACTAGAACACAGAGACCAGAACACAGAGACCAGAACACTCAGTTTTACTAGAACACAGAGACCAGAACACAGAGACCAGAACACTCAGCTTTACTAGAACACAGAGACCAGAACACTCAGCTTTACTAGAACACAGAGACCAGAACACTCAGCTTTACTAGAACACAGAGACCAGAACACTCAGCTTTACTAGAACATAGAGACCAGAACACTCAGCTTTACTAGAACACAGAGACCAGAACACTCAGCTTTACTAGAACACAGAGACCAGAACACAGAGACCAGAACACAGAGACCAGAACACTCAGCTTTACTAGAACACAGAGACCAGAACACTCAGCTTTACTAGAACACAGAGACCAGAACACAGAGACCAGAACACTCAGCTTTACTAGAACACAGAGACCAGAACACTCAGCTTTACTAGAACACAGAGACCAGAACACTCAGTTTTACTAGAACACAGAGACCAGAACACTCAGCTTTACTAGAACACAGAGACCAGAACACTCAGCTTTACTAGAACACAGAGACCAGAACACAGAGACCAGAACACTCAGTTTTACTAGAACACAGAGACCAGAACACAGAGACCAGAACACTCAGTTTTACTAGAACACAGAGACCAGAACACTCAGCTTTACTAGAACACAGAGACCAGAACACTCAGCTTTACTAGAACAGAGAGACTAGAACACAGAGACCAGAACACAGAGACCAGAACACTCAGCTTTACTAAAAAACAGATAGGAAACACAACAGAGGAGAGAGTGGACCCAGCTATCTGATTTAATATAGGATTTAGTGAGCTAAGAAATTCCAAAAACCACATACGCAGACACGCATGCACGAGGATGCATGCACACACACACGTATGTACACACAGGCACACATGCATGAGGATTCATGTACGCACGCTTGCACACACACACACACACACACACACACACACACACACACACACACACACACACACACACACACACACACACACACACACACACACACACACACACACAGAGTGGATTTCCTCTAATTCGTTAATGTTTTCAATTGCTCAGAATTTGCATTTAAGTAGTGTTTCATTATTCCACATGTTAATTTCAAAATAAGTGTTTTAAAATAACATCGGGTATGATAATCAAATGTGTGTTTAAATGGGCACAGTGCTACAATGATGGAAATGGAATCTGAGTATCCCCCCCAAAAAATATATTTTTAGTTTAGTTTTTAGAATTTATTTCAATACACTGTTCTTTAGTTTTCATCTCCTGCAGGAGAATTCATTTCTTGTAATATTTATCCAGGAATGACAAGCTATTTTAAGCATGAATCTCATCACTGTCACAAAAATACAGAATTTATCAATACTATTTAGGCCCTTTAATGTCTGACAGAAACAACAACAAAACACAATTCATAGTTTAGATTTAGTAGTTAGAATGAAATGAAAGAAAGTAAGAAAAGCTAAATTAACAGCAATACTGTGATGATTTTAGAATATCAAGCGCAATATATATTTTTTATATTCATGTATATTTACACTTATGAAATGATACAAATACTTATTGTTTATGCTCTATGTCTAATCTCAGCACCCAGAACCAAGGCCATGTTCAGTTGCCAAACGTTATTGAACAATGCAGATAGAAATGCCATGAATAGAGTTGATAGGATTCCTTATTCTACATGTCAGAGAGTCATGTTTGTTCTACCTATTTCTAACTGAACGCTCCAAATCAATGTGTCGTGCTGAGCACGCCCCAAATCAGCTATGTTCAAGCTGACACAAGAGACCAACAAAATGTTGCCCTTTTTTAGATTCATCAAATTGGATAATTAATTGTGATTCATGTAAAAAGCAAGTTAACAATGGAATTAATACAGATCTGTATAATTTATGGAAATCAAAACAATACTAATTTGGTTAACATGACACCAAAGAACTTGAATCTCTCAACCTGCTCTACTGCAGCACCGTCGTTGAGAATGGGGGCGTGCTCGGTCCTCCTTTTCCTGTTGTCCACAATCATCTCCTTTGTCTTGATCACGTTGAGGGAGAGGTTGTTGTCCTGGCACGGCCAGGTCTCTTCTGTTAGGGTAGTCAACATGCTGTTAGTCTCTTCTGTTAGGGTGGTCAACATGTTGTTAGTCTTCTCCTCCCTGGCCCCTGTAGATGGATTAATAGCCTGACAGCTTGGAACTCCCTCTGACACTCCCAGTGTCCTTAGTAAGAGGGCCGCTGCTGTTACAGAACAAAGCATCCACCACCCATACCACACCCAGTACTGCACCACCTGTACTGCACACACTATATCACACACTATACCACACCCTGTACTGCACCACCTGTACTGCACACACTATATCACACACTATACCACACCCAGTACTGCACCACCTGTACTGCACACACTATATCGCACACTATACCGCACCCTGTACTGCACCACCTGTACTGCACACACTATATCACACACTATACCACACCCAGTACTGCACCACCTGTACTGCACACACTATATCACACACTATACCACACCCAGTACTGCACCACCTGTACTGCACACACTATATCACACACTATACCACACCCTGTACTGCACCACCTGTACTGCACACACTATATCACACACTATACCACACCCAGTACTGCACCACCTGTACTGCACACACTATACCACACACAGTACCACACACCTTACCGCAGCATGCTATCTCTGTTCGGTTCTGAAAGAACTGACCAGAAGAAAAGAGAGAGAATTTTAAGCAATTGAGATAGAGCCTCTCTCTCTCCTCAGGTTCCCTCCTCACCACCCATGCTGGGTTAAACAACCCCATCCTCAACACAACAAAGACAGAAACAACCTCCATCCTCAACACAACAAAGACAGAAACAACCTCCATCCTCAACACAACAAAGACAGAAACAACCTCCATCCTCAACACAACAAAGACAGAAACAGCATGTTAAACAACCTCCATCCTCAACACAACAAAGACAGAAACAGCATGTTAAACAACCTCCATCCTCAACACAACAAAGACAGAAACAACCTCCATCCTCAACACAACAAAGACAGAAACAACCTCCATCCTCAACACAACAAAGACAGAAACAGCATGTTAAACAACCTCCATCCTCAACACAACAAAGACAGAAACATCATGTTAAACAACCTCCATCCTCAACACAACAAAGACAGAAACAGCATGTTAAACAACCTCCATCCTCAACACAACAAAGACAGAAACAACCTCCATCCTCATCACAACAAAGACAGAAACAGCCTCCATCCTCATCACAACAAAGACAGAAACAGCATGTTAAACAACCCCATCCTCAACACAACAAAGACAGAAACAGCCTCCATCCTCAACACAACAAAGACAGAAACAGCCTCCATCCTCATCACAACAAAGACAGAAATAGCCTCCATCCTCATCACAACAAAGACAGAAACAGCCTCTATCCTCATCACAACAAAGACAGAAACAGCCTCCATCCTCATCACAACAAAGACAGAAACAGCATGTTAAACAACCCCATCCTCAACACAACAAAGACAGAAACAGCCTCCATCCTCAACACAACAAAGGCAGAAACAGCATGTGAAACAACCTCCATCCTCAACACAACAAAGACAGAAACAGCATGTTAAACAACCCCATCCTCAACACAACAAAGACAAAAACAGCATGTTAAACAACCTCCATCCTCAGCACAACAAAGACAGAAACAGCATGTTAAACAACCTCCATCCTCAACACAACAAAGACAGAAACAGCATGTTAAACAACCTCCATCCTCAACACAACAAAGACAGAAACAACCTCCATCCTCAACACAACAAAGACAGAAACAGCATGTTAAACAACCCCATCCTCATCACAACAAAGACAGAAACAACCTCCATCCTCAACACAACAAAGACAGAAACAACCTTCATCCTCAACACAACAAAGACAGAAACATCATGTTAAACAACCTCCATCCTCAACACAACAAAGACAGAAACAGCATGTTAAACAACCTCCATCCTCAACACAACAAAGACAGAAACAGCCTCCATCCTCATCACAACAAAGACAGAAACAGCCTCCATCCTCAACACAACAAAGACAGAAACAGCATGTTAAACAACCTCATCCTCAACACAACAAAGACCGAAACAGCCTCCATCCTCATCACAACAAAGACAGAAACAGCATGTGAAACAGCCTCCATCCTCATCACAACAAAGACAGAAACAGCATGTGAAACAACCTCCATCCTCAACACAACAAAGACCGAAACAGCATGTTAAACAACCTCCATCCTCAACACAACAAAGAAAGAAACAACCTCCATCCTCAACACAACAAAGACAGAAACAACCTCCATCCTCAACACAACAAAGACAGAAACAACCTCCATCCTCAACACAACAAAGACAGAAACAGCATGTTAAACAACCTCCATCCTCAGCACAACAAAGACAGAAACAACCTCCATCCTCAACACAACGAAGACAGAAACAACCTCCATCCTCAACACAACAAAGACAGAAACAACCTCCATCCTCAACACAACAAAGACCGAAACAGCATGTTAAACAACCTCCATCCTCAACACAACAAAGACAGAAACAACCTCCATCCTCAACACAACAAAGACAGAAACAACCTCCATCCTCAACACAACAAAGACAGAAAGAACCTCCATCCTCATCACAACAAAGACAGAAACAGCATGTAAAACAACCTCCATCCTCAACACAACAAAGACAGAAACATCATGTTAAACAACCTCCATCCTCAACACAACAAAGACAGAAACAGCATGTTAAACAACCTCCATCCTCAACACAACAAAGACAGAAACAGCCTCCATCCTCATCACAACAAAGACAGAAACAGCCTCCATCCTCAACACAACAAAGACAGAAACAGCATGTTAAACAACCTCATCCTCAACACAACAAAGACCGAAACAGCCTCCATCCTCATCACAACAAAGACAGAAACAGCATGTGAAACAGCCTCCATCCTCATCACAACAAAGACAGAAACAGCATGTGAAACAACCTCCATCCTCAACACAACAAAGAAAGAAACAACCTCCATCCTCAACACAACAAAGACAGAAACAACCTCCATCCTCAACACAACAAAGACAGAAACAACCTCCATCCTCAACACAACAAAGACAGAAACAGCATGTTAAACAACCTCCATCCTCAGCACAACAAAGACAGAAACAACCTCCATCCTCAACACAACGAAGACAGAAACAACCTCCATCCTCAACACAACAAAGACAGAAACAACCTCCATCCTCAACACAACAAAGACCGAAACAGCATGTTAAACAACCTCCAACCTCAACACAACAAAGACAGAAACAACCTCCATCCTCAACACAACAAAGACAGAAACAACCTCCATCCTCAACACAACAAAGACAGAAAGAACCTCCATCCTCAACAAAACAAAGACAGAAACAGCATGTCAAACAACCTCCATCCTCAACACAACAAAGACAGGAACAGCATGTTAAACAATCTCCATCCTCAACACAACAAAGACAGGAACAGCATGTTAAACAACCTCCATCCTCAACACAACAAAGACAGAAACAACCTCCATCCTCAACACAACAAAGATAGAAACAACCTAAATCCTCAACACAACAAAGACAGAAACAGCATGTTAAACAACCTCCATCCTCAACACAACAAAGACAGAAACAGCATGTTAAACAACCCCATCCTCAACACAACAAAGACAGAAACAGCCTCCATCCTCAACACAACAAAGACAGAAACAGCATGTGAAACAACCCCATCCTCAACACAACACAACAAAGACAGAAACAGCATGTTAAACAACCCCATCCTCAACACAACACAACAAAGACAGAAACAGCATGTTAAACAACCCCATCCTCAACACAACAAAGACAGAAACAGCCTCCATCCTCAACACAACAAAGACAGAAACAGCATGTGAAACAACCCCATCCTCAACACAACACAACAAAGACAGAAACAGCATGTTAAACAACCTCCATCCTCAACACAACAAAGACAGAAACAGCATGTTAAACAACCCCATCCTCAACACAACAAAGACAGAAACAGCCTCCATCCTCATCACAACAAAGACAGAAACAGCATGTGAAACAACCCCATCCTCAACACAACAAAGACAGAAACAGCATGTTAAACAACCTCCATCCTCAACACAACAAAGACCGAAACAGCATGTTAAACAACCCCATCCTCAACACAACAAAGACAGAAACAGCATGTTAAACAACCTCCATCCTCAACACAACAAAGACAGAAACAGCATGTTAAACAACCCCATCCTCAACACAACAAAGACAGAAACAGCATGTTAAACAACCTCCATCCTCAACACAACAAAGACAGAAACAGCATGTTAAACAACCCCATCCTCAACACAACAAAGACAGAAACAGCCTCCATCCTCAACACAACAAAGACAGAAACAGCATGTTAAACAACCCCATCCTCAACACAACAAAGACAGAAACAGCCTCCATCCTCAACACAACAAAGACAGAAACAGCATGTGAAACAACCCCATCCTCAACACAACACAACAAAGACAGAAACAGCATGTTAAACAACCTCCATCCTCAACACAACAAAGACAGAAACAGCATGTTAAACAACCCCATCCTCAACACAACAAAGACAGAAACAGCCTCCATCCTCAACACAACAAAGACAGAAACAGCATGTTAAACAACCCCATCCTCAACACAACAAAGACAGAAACAGCCTCCATCCTCAACACAACAAAGACAGAAACAGCATGTGAAACAACCTCATCCTCAACACAACAAAGACAGAAACAGCCTCCATCCTCAACACAACAAAGACAAGCTAAGAGGATGCTGGCTAGTGATGCAGGCATCATAACTTGCACCACACCATAGCTGTCCTGTATCGTCTGAAACGTAGTGATTGATGAGCTACTTTTGCTACATTGATTGTCAGAAATGCAAGTAACTGGGACATACAGTGCCTTGCGAAAGTATTCGGCCCCCTTGAACTTTGCGACCTTTTGCCACATTTCAGGCTTCAAACAAAGATATAAAACTGTATTTTTTTGTGAAGAATCAACAACAAGTGGGACACAATCATGAAGTGGAACAACATTTATTGGATATTTCAAACTTTTTTAACAAATCAAAAACTGAAAAATTGGGCGTGCAAAATTATTCAGCCCCCTTAAGTTAATACTTTGTAGCGTCACCTTTTGCTGCGATTACAGCTGTAAGTCGCTTGGGGTATGTCTCTATCAGTTTTGCACATCGAGAGACTGACATTTTTTCCCATTCCTCCTTGCAAAACAGCTCGAGCTCAGTGAGGTTGGATGGAGAGCATTTGTGAACAGCAGTTTTCAGTTCTTTCCACAGATTCTCGATTGGATTCAGGTCTGGACTTTGACTTGGCCATTCTAACACCTGGATATGTTTATTTTTGAACTATTCCATTGTAGATTTTGCTTTATGTTTTGGATCATTGTCTTGTTGGAAGACAAATCTCCGTCCCAGTCTCAGGTCTTTTGCAGAAACAGCATGTTAAACAACCCCATCCTCAACACAACAAAGACCGAAACAGCCTCCATCCTCATCACAACAGGTTTTCTTCCAGAATGGTCCTGTATTTGGCTCCATCCATCTTCCCATCAATTTTAACCATCTTCCCTGTCCCTGCTGAAGAAAAGCAGGCCCAAACCATGATGCTGCCACCACCATGTTTGACAGTGGGGATGGTGTGTTCAGGGTGATGAGCTGTGTTGCTTTTACGCCAAACATAACGTTTTGCATTGTTGCCAAAAAGTTCAATTTTGGTTTCATCTGACCAGAGCACCTTCTTCCACATGTTTGGTGTGTCTCCCAGGTGGCTTGTGGCAAACTTTAAACAACACTTTTTATGGATATCTTTAAGAAATGGCTTTCTTCTTGCCACTCTTCCATAAAGGCCAGATTTGTGCAATATACGACTGATTGTTGTCCTATGGACAGAGTCTCCCACCTCAGCTGTAGATCTCTGCAGTTCATCCAGAGTGATCATGGGCCTCTTGGCTGCATCTCTGATCAGTCTTCTCCTTGTATGAGCTGAAAGTTTAGAGGGACGGCCAGGTCTTGGTAGATTTGCAGTGGTCTGATACTCCTTCCATTTCAATATTATCGCTTGCACAGTGCTCCTTGGGATGTTTAAAGCTTGGGAAATCTTTTTGTATCCAAATCCGGCTTTAAACTTCTTCACAACAGTATCTCGGACCTGCCTGGTGTGTTCCTTGTTCTTCATGATGCTCTCTGCGCTTTTAACGGACCTCTGAGACTATCACAGTGCAGGTGCATTTATACGGAGACTTGATTACACACAGGTGGATTGTATTTATCATCATTAGTCATTTAGGTCAACATTGGATCATTCAGAGATCCTCACTGAACTTCTGGAGAGAGTTTGCTGCACTGAAAGTAAAGGGGCTGAATAATTTTGCACGCCCAATTTTTCAGTTTTTGATTTGTTAAAAAAGTTTGAAATATCCAATAAATGTCGTTCCACTTCATGATTGTGTCCCACTTGTTGTTGATTCTTCACAAAAAAATACAGTTTTATATCTTTATGTTTGAAGCCTGAAATGTGGCAAAAGGTCGCAAAGTTCAAGGGGGCCGAATACTTTCGCAAGGCACTGTATTAAGATATTATAGCCCTCGTTTTAAAGAGAAAATTCTTAATTGTACATGACGGCCAAATGACATACTGTGATATTTCACAGAATTGATTAATTTATTTATTACAAATCATGCACCTCCGCAATGCACTGCTCTGTATCACTTCAACATTATTTTGCTGACCCAGCAGAGAGTGTGAGAAGATAGAGAGTGTGTGTGAAAGACAACATGCTTAGCTGTGTGTGTGTGTGTGTGTGTGTGTGTGTGTGTGTGTGTGTGTGTGTGTCTATGTTCCTGCATGGCTGTGTGTATCTGTGTGTTCCAGAGAGAAAGAAGGGGAGAGAACCCCCTGCCATTGTAATGTGCTTTTTTGACACCTCATCATAACCTGAGCTAAACCCCAGCACCTGTATTGTATTCATTATCCCCTGGCTCCATCCTTAACAGCCCAGCCTCAGCCTTCCAGCCTTCAATCACACACTCATCGTGAGAGGAAAAAGCCCTTCTTAATGTTGCTTTTTCAGATTTCAATTCCTGCCTTTAGCACGTCTCTCCTGAGGGAGAGAGCTCATTGTAAAACAAACTGTCTGGCTGTCACCAGCTCTGTGTAGGTGTAAACGCTCACATAGAGCTGGGCTGAATACATGAATATTTCAATAGGTCATTTAACCCAGTGTACATTACTTTGGAATGCAAAAAGTCATGAGATGGGAGGCGGCTCTTACATTCTCAATACCTCCACAGAGTTGTTTGGAAACGATCAAAATGGACCCCTGCTCTGTCATGGGGAAAATTGGTTGAATTAGAGAGAAAAAAAATCCAACTGACATCTTTGGTAATGCAAATATTAATTTGCCCCCCCCCCCCCCCCCCCTGAAAGAAGGCAATAATGGTCAACTGCAATGCGATGGTATTAAAGATTATAATCACCATCACTGTGGTGTCTGGGGACAATGTATTGAGGCTGGCTGTGCAGTGCGTAGGCTGGCTGTCTGCAAATTGCAGGTTTTCCTCAGAGAAAAAGCCAAACAGCTCAGAAACTGTCTGTGACAGCTGAGTCCCACAAGCTTGTCAGACAGTATGTAACAAACAAAATGTTGTATCACAGAGTAGGCTACATCTGTATGTTTGTCATTTACATACAGTATGTTCCATCTTTTTATCATGTGTGTGTGTGTGTGTCTATGTTTACACATCAGGACTGAGACAAAGTAAGGACAGTGAACATGAAAGTGAACATGAAGAGCTCTCTTTAGATATGAAGAGTACCACTATAGAGAGTAATGACACTCTGAAAAACTCCTCCTCTCTTTAGATATGAACAGTACCACTACAGAGAGTAATGACACTCTGAAAAACTCCTCTCTTTAGATATGAACCGTACCACTACAGAGAGTAATGACACTCTGAAAAACTCCTCCTCTCTTTAGATATGAACCGTACCACTACAGAGAGTAATGACACTCTGAAAAACTCCTCTCTTTAGATATGAACAGTACCACTACAGAGAGTAATGACACTCTGAAAAACTCCTCTCTTTAGATATGAACCGTACCACTACAGAGTAATGACACTCTGAAAAACTCCTCTCTTTAGATATGAACCGTACCACTACAGAGAGTAATGACACTCTGAAAAACTCCTCTCTTTAGATATGAACCGTACCACTACAGAGAGTAATGACACTCTGAAAAACTCCTCTCTTTAGATATGAACAGTACCACTACAGAGAGTAATGACACTCTGAAAAACTCCTCTCTTTAGATATGAACCGTACCACTACAGAGAGTAATGACACTCTGAAAAACTCCTCCTCTCTTTAGATATGAACCGTACCACTACAGAGTAATGACACTCTGAAAAACTCCTCTCTTTAGATATGAACCGTACCACTACAGAGAGTAATGACACTCTGAAAAACTCCTCTCTTTAGATATGAACAGTACCACTACAGAGAGTAATGACACTCTGAAAAACTCCTCTGTTTAGATATGAACCGTACCACTACAGAGAGTAATGACACTCTGAAAAACTCCTCTCTTTAGATATGAACCGTACCACTACAGAGAGTAATGACACTCTGAAAAACTCCTCTCTTTAGATATGAACCGTACCACCACAGAGAGTAATGACACTCTGAAAAACTCC
Source organism: Oncorhynchus mykiss (assembly GCF_057628025.1). NCBI lineage: Eukaryota > Metazoa > Chordata > Actinopteri > Salmoniformes > Salmonidae > Oncorhynchus > Oncorhynchus mykiss. The sequence goes on from NC_143024.1 coordinate 15,877,518, forward strand.
TCTCTTTAGATATGAACCGTACCACCACAGAGAGTAATGACACTCTGAAAAACTCCTCTCTTTAGATATGAACCGTACCACTACAGAGAGTAATGACACTCTGAAAAACTCCTCTCTTTAGATATGAACCGTACCACTACAGAGAGTAATGACACTCTGAAAAACTCCTCTCTTTAGATATGAACCGTACCACCACAGAGAGTAATGACACTCTGAAAAACTCCTCTCTTTAGATATGAACCGTACCACCACAGAGAGTAATGACACTCTGAAAAACTCCTCCTCTCTTTAGATATGAACCGTACCACCACAGAGAGTAATGACACTCTGAAAAACTCCTCCTCTGCTCTAGCACTCTTCCATATAGAGCACACACACACACACACACCACTGTGGCATTTATAGTTGTGATTTCCACCTGATGCATACCCAGTAGTGCACTATCTAGGGAATAGGGTGTCATTTGGGACACAATCTTTTCCTGCATGCATATGGATCCACTCTCTCACAACCCAACATAGCAGACTGGGTTGATGGGATTCTTCTTCAAGGCTTGTCATGTTAGCTCGTGACACAGTGGGGTTTTATTTAAACTCCTGCATAAGGCTTTTGATTCTGAACATACCAGGGTATTGGAGATGAACAAATACATGTCCTGTTCACACACTACCCAGGCCTTTATCAAACACACAATAGATACCTTTGTTGCAAACTAACAAATCTCCAGTACGTAGGCATCAAATAAAGCCTCATTTATTTTAAGGACCATTTTTACTAGCAGTTAGTCTATTGCTTCATTGCCTTGTCCTGTGTACTCAGTCAGATGCCTGCACTCCTGTGTACTCAGTCAGATGCCTGCACTCCTGTGTAGTCAGTCAGATTCCTGCACTCCTGTGTAGTCAGTCAGATTCCTGCACTCCTGTTTACTCAGTCAGATTCCTGCACTCCTGTGTACTCAGTCAGATTCCTGCACTCCTGTGTACTCAGTCAGATTCCTGCACTCTTCGCTTACTTCCCTCAGAATCCCATTGACACTTCGTAATAACTGATCTTGATAAAGATAAATTTAATATTTGTCTCGTCGTCAAGCTTAACAGACCAAGTTTTATGTCGGCTGCGGTGCCAGTGATTTGTTGCCATTTCACAACAACGGTAAGCCCAGTGATTTGTTGCCATTTCACAACAACGGTAAGCCCAGTGATTTGGGTGAAGTTATGAGGCTGTTGATGAAGAAACGGTGGAGTTGTACTGGATGCAGCTGAGCACAACAGCAGCAGTCTGCAGCCCTCGTGATGCCTCTCTGTCTCCTTCCCCCTCTCTCTCCCCATCCATCCATCCATCCACTCTCTCTCCCCATCCCTCCCTCCCCATCCACCCTCTCTCTCTCTCCATCCACTCTCTCTCTCTATCTCCCCATCCCTCTCTCACTCTCTCTCTCCCCATCCCCTCTCTCCCTCTCTCTCTCTCTCTCTCTCTCCCCATCCCTCCCTCCCCATCCACCCTCTCTCTCTCTCCATCCACTCTCTCTCTCTCTCCCGATCCCTCTCTCTCACTCTCTCTCTCCCCATCCCCTCTCTCACTCTCTCTCCCCATCCCCTCTCTCTTCCCAACCCCTTTCCCCATCCCTCTCTCTCCCCATATCCCCATCTCTCTCACCCCATCCCCATCTCTCTCTCGATCCCTATCTCTCCCCCACCCCTCTCTCTCTTCATTATTTTAGTGCGTTAACTTCCATCTCCTCCCATCCTCCTCTCCTCTCTATTTTATTCCCAACCACTCTTATACAAATCTCCCTTTTTCTTGTCTCTTTATATGAAAAAGCCATTATGATTAATTTGGGCCTTAGGGCATCAGACCGCTCTCTCTCTCTCCTTCTTTCTTCCGCTCGCTCTTTAGCTCTCACGTACATACACACACACTCTTTCTTTCTCGCCCTCTCTCGCATATACACAATAATAATACTCTACATTTAGTGCAGACTTCCACAGAATGTAGGACAGCTTGCTTTAAAATCCAATAAATGTACTATAGCTAATGCAACAACATCAAAACACAATCTACATGGTTCACATTCCTGGGTAAATAAAAAATGGAATTACAAGTATCCATGATAAAACTTTGCATTACAGACAAATGCCAGTATGTTATTATGTGCTGTGGAGGTACTTAGGGCAGCGAGGTCGGGACCATCACACATTTTCCCTGAGTGTCCAATGACGAAACTCAATTGTCTGCATCCAGTCAGAATTGCATAAGGCCCAGCATACACAGCGAGACGAAGAACAGCTGACATAATTACCCCATTAAACACTAATGTTCCCACATCCTCTGAGTATGACTTTCCCTGGGGGTGTCCCAAATGGCACCCTATTTCCTGTACAGTGCACTACTATTGACCAGAGCCCTGTGTTTATAGTGCACAACTATTGACCAGAGCCCTGTGTTTATAGTGCACAACTATTGACCAGAGCCCTGTGTTTATAGTGCACTACTATTGACAAGAGCCCTGTGTTTATAGTGCACTACTATTGACCAGAGCCCTGTGTTTATAGTGCACTATAAAGGGAAAAAGGTGCCATTTGGGACACAGACACTATGTTGGTCACTGGGGCTACAAAACATTGCTCTGTTCCTCTCCCTGAGACATCCATTCAGAGCTGCACCTTCTGGTGATATTACATATCATAGCCAGGGTTCCTTTCATTTCCTCACTTGAGCCGGTCCCTCCCGGCTAGTGCGCGGCTGGGGGAGGGCTGGGGCCCTACACCCACCCACTCAGCATAGGCCCGGTCCAGCCTGCCTCTCCCTCATTACTCCCAGTGTCTTCCTGAAAAAGCACTTTTAAGCGTCTTAATTGCATTTGGAAGATAACCCTGTGGGTCAGTGACTGGAAGCCGGCCCATATAGAGCAGCGGGCGGCAGGGCAGGGCCGGCCTCTTTGCTTTAAATCAATGGACCATCCAGGCCTAATGCAGCTCCGGGCAGCTCCTCAGGAACCATTAGGACTATTAGTGCAGAGCTGGCAGGATATTTATGGGCCACGGCTGCAGGGTGGTGGTGGTGGTGGTGTGCAGCATGTCTGCTAGCCCAGTGAGAGGAAGAAGTGGGGGCCAAGGCCTCCTCATGCTGTGGGGTCAGCACTCCAAGCAGGGGTGATACATACAGCAGGGTGGGCTAACGGGAGCTACGACGCTGGAAAAACAGCCGACTGCAGCCCCCCGTCCGCACAACTGATGGGCCAGCCTCTGGCAATTAACTCACGCCTGACAGGTTGTGGGAATTGAGTGTTTGTGTGTTTGACTGGCTGACTGGCTGACTGACTAACTGACTGACTGTGTGATGAGTCAACCACAGGGTCAAGCTGTTTAGATGCATCAGTTGAACTTCTTCATGTAGACTTGAGATTCACATATTATTATGGCTGTGTGCCCCTCCAGTCTAATGGCTGATTCCTCTTTCATTTCCCTGTGAACGTGCAGCAGCCGAGTCAGCGTTTGGTAGCTGGGGGTTATGGCAGGCTATAGAAGAGAGGAGAAAGTAGCAATATGAAGTGTTGAATAGAGTTATTCAAGTCAGTAAAAACCACTTTTACCTGAGCTCCTTTCTCTATCTATTTCCCTCTGCAGATACACTACATGGCCAAAAGTATGTGGACACGGCCTGTCAAACAACTCATTCCAAAATCATGGGCATTAATATGTAGATGGTCCCCACGTTGCTGCTATAACAGTGTGTGTTAGGCTTCCCACAAGATGTTGAAACATTGCTGCAGGGACTTGCTTCCATTCAGCCACAAGAGCTTGAGGTCGGGCACTGATGTTGGACGATTAGGCCTGGCTCGCAGTTGGTGTTCCAATTCATCCCAAAAGGTGTTTGATGAGGTGGATCTCGACAAACCATTTCAGAATAGACCTCGCTTGGTGCATGGGGGCATTGTCATATGGAAACAGGAAAGGGCCTTCCCCAAACTGTTGCCACAAAGTTTGAAGCACAGAATTGTCTAAAATGTAATTTTATAATGTAGCCTTAAGATTTCCTGAACTATGAAAAACAGCCCCAGACCATTATTTCTTCTCCACCAAACTTTAGATTTGGGACTATGTACTGGGGCAGATAGTGTTCTCCTGGCATCCGCCAAACCCAGATTGGTCCGTCGGACTTCCAGATGGTGAAGCGTGATTCATTACTCCAGAAAACGCATTTCCACTGTTCCAGACTCCAATGGCGGCGAGCTTTACACCACTCCAGCTGACGCTTGGCATTGCGCATGGTGATCTTAGGCTTGTGTGTGGCTGCTCGGCCATGGAAACCCATATCATTAAAGCTCCCGACAAACAGTTATTGTGCTGACGTTGTTTCCAGAGACAGATTGGAACTCGGTAGTAAGTGCTGCAACCGAGGACAGACAATTTTTACACACTACGTGCTTCAGCTTTCGGCGGTCCCGTTCTGTGAGCTTGTGTGGCCTACCACTTCACGGCTGAGCCGTTGTTGCTCCTAGACATTTACACTTCACAATAACAGCCCTTAAAGTTGACCGACGCAGCTTTAGCAGGGCAGAGATTTGACGAACTGACTGACTTGTTGGATTTTAAAAATATACATTTTACCTTTATTTAACTAGGCAAGTCAGTTAAGAACAAATTCTTATTTTCAATGACAGCCTAAGAACAGTGGGTTAACTGCCTGTTCAGGGGAACAGTGGGTTAACTGCCTGTTCAGGGGAACAGTGGGTTAACTGCCTGTTCAGGGGAACAGTGGGTTAACTGCCTGTTCAGGGGAACAGTGGGTTAACTGCCTGTTCAGGGGAACAGTGGGTTAACTGCCTGTTCAGGGGAACAGTGGGTTAACTGCCTGTTCAGGGGAACAGTGGGTTAACTGCCTGTTCAGGGGAACAGTGGGTTAACTGCCTTGTTCAGGGGAACAGTGGGTTAACTGCCTGTTCAGGGGAACAGTGGGTTAACTGCCTGTTCAGGGGAACAGTGGGTTAACTGCCTGTTCAGGGGAACAGTGGGTTAACTGCCTTGTTCAGGGGAACAGTGGGTTAACTGCCTTGTTCAGGGGAACAGTGGGTTAACTGCCTGTTCAGGGGAACAGTGGGTTAACTGCCTGTTCAGGGGAACAGTGGGTTAACTGCCTGTTCAGGGGAACAGTGGGTTAACTGCCTTGTTCAGGGGAACAGTGGGTTAACTGCCTGTTCAGGGGAACAGTGGGTTAACTGCCTGTTCAGGGGAACAGTGGGTTAACTGCCTGTTCAGGGGAACAGTGGGTTAAATGCCTGTTCAGGGGAACAGTGGGTTAAATGCCTGTTCAGGGGAACAGTGGGTTAACTGCCTGTTCAGGGGAACAGTGGGTTAACTGCCTGTTCAGGGGAACAGTGGGTTAAATGCCTGTTCAGGGGAACAGTGGGTTAAATGCCTGTTCAGGGGAACAGTGGGTTAACTGCCTGTTCAGGGGAACAGTGGGTTAACTGTCTGTTCAGGGGAACAGTGGGTTAACTGCCTTGTTCAGGGGAACAGTGGGTTAACTGCCTGTTCAGGGGAACAGTGGGTTAACTGCCTGTTCAGGGGCAGAACAACAGGTTTGTTTTACCTTGTCAGCTCGGGGATTTGATCTTGCAACCTTTTGGCTACTAGTCCAACGCTCTAACCACTAGGCTACCTGCCGCCCCCAAAGGTGGAATCCTGTGACAGTGTCACTGTGCTCTTCAGCAAGGCCATTCTACTGCCAATGTTTGTCTATGGAGATTGCATGGCGGGGTACTCAATTTTATACACCTGTCAGCAACGGGTATGGCTGAAATAGCCGAATCCACTAATTTGAAGGGGTGTCCACATACTTTTGTATATATAATGTTTCACAGCCAGGCTGTCAAGCTGTCTACTTCAGCTCACGTCTAGGGTTTTCATTGTCAATAATGACCACGTTAGCGCGCAGTCACCTCACCTGAACACTTCCACACCGCCAGCAGGTGTTCTGAGACACAGCGACACACAACTCCCAGCTCTGTCGCCACGGATACCTAAGTGTGTTTTAAGTGTTATAAATGTCAACTTAATGCCCCGCGTGTGACACACACTGTGACACACACACTGTGATGCGTGTGCACACACACATCTACTGTACCATCATGTTTTATGGATTTTTCACAGGCCTGTTTCTTTTGTTTTACGCTCCCCCACACATCGTCTCCAGTCGCTTGTATTTTTAGTCGTGCTTCCGGAAGAATCTGACACAACCAGCCCTGCACAGCGGATTGATTTCACTCACTCTCTCCCTCCATCTGTCGTTCTCTTCTTGCTATCTCTCTCTATTTCTACATCTCTTTCTCTATATTCCTCCTTCTCTTTATCTATCCTTCTCTTGTCTTCTTTATCTAGCTCTCTCTCGTCTTCCCTCCATTTTTCGTCTATACACGGTATATTTTTGTCTCTTTCTCAATCTCTCAATATTTTTGTCTGTCTCCCTCCGTCTCTCCATGTGGCCTGTAACAGAAGCAGAGCTGTGTGTGAGTCGTGATCTGTGTGGGAAGAGAGGAAGTCTCCCAGTGTGGAAGACAAGACATGTAAAGAGAGGGAAGACATGGAGTCTCCCAGTGTGGAAGACAAGACAGGTAAAGAGAGGGAAGACATGGAGTCTCCCAGTGTGGAAGACAAGACATGGAGTCTCCCAGTGTGGAAGACAAGACATGGAGTCTCCCAGTGTGGAAGACATGACAGGTAAAGAGAGGGAAGACATGGAGTCTCCCAGTGTGGAAGACATGACAGGTAAAGAGAGGGAAGACGTGGAGTCTCCCAGTGTGGAAGACAAGACATGTAAAGAGAGGGAAGACATGGAGTCTCCCAGTGTGGAAGACAAGACAGATAAAGAGAGGGAAGACATGGACTCTCCCAGTGTGGAAGACAAGACATGGAGTCTCCCAGTGTGGAAGACAAGACATGGAGTCTCCCAGTGTGGAAGACAAGACATGTAAAGAGAGGGAAGACATGGAGTCTCCCAGTGTGGAAGACAAGACATTGAGTCTCCCAGTGTGGAAGACAAGACATGGAGCCTCCCAGTGTGGAAGACAAGACATGGAGTCTCCCAGTGTGGAAGACAAGACATGGAGTCTCCCAGTGTGGAAGACATGACAGGTAAAGAGAGGGAAGACATGGAGTCTCCCAGTGTGGAAGACAAGACATGGAGTCTCCCAGTGTGGAAGACAAGACAGATAAAGAGAGGGAAGACATGGAGTCTCCCAGTGTGGAAGACAAGACATGGAGTCTCCCAGTGTGGAAGACAAGACATGGAGTCTCCCAGTGTGGAAGACAAGACAGATAAAGAGAGGGAAGACATGGAGTCTCCCAGTGTGGAAGACAAGACATGTAAAGAGAGGGAAGACATGGAGTCTCCCAGTGTGGAAGACAAGACATGGAGTCTCCCAGTGTGGAAGACAAGACATGGAGTCTCCCAGTGTGGAAGACAAGACAGATAAAGAGAGGGAAGACATGGAGTCTCCCAGTGTGGAAGACAAGACAAGACAGGTAAAGAGGGAAGACATGGAGTCTCCCAGTGTGGAAGACAAGACATGGAGTCTCCCAGTGTGGAAGACAAGACATGTAAAGAGAGGGAAGACATGGAGTCTCCCAGTGTGGAAGACAAGACATGGAGTCTCCCAGTGTGGAAGACAAGACATGTAAAGAGAGGGAAGACATGGAGTCTCCCAGTGTGGAAGACAAGACATGGAGTCTCCCAGTGTGGAAGACAAGACATGTAAAGAGAGGGAAGACATGGAGTCTCCCAGTGTGGAAGACAAGACATGGAGTCTCCCAGTGTGGAAGACATGACATGGAGTCTCCCAGTGTGGAAGACATGACATGGAGTCTCCCAGTGTGGAAGACATGACAGGTAAAGAGAGGGAAGACGTGGAGTCTCCCAGTGTGGAAGACATGACAGGTAAAGAGAGGGAAGACATGGAGTCTCCCAGTGTGGAAGACAAGACATGAAGTCTCCCAGTGTGGAAGACATGACATGGAGTCTCCCAGTGTGGAAGACAAGACAGGTAAAGAGAGGGAAGAGAGGAAGTCTCCCAGTGTGGAAGACAAGACAGGTAAAGAGAGGGAAGACATGGAGTCTCCCAGTGTGGAAGACAAGACATGGAGTCTCCCAGTGTGGAAGACATGACAGGTAAAGAGAGGGAAGACGTGGAGTCTCCCAGTGTGGAAGACATGACAGGTAAAGAGAGGGAAGACATGGAGTCTCCCAGTGTGGAAGACAAGACAGGTAAAGAGAGGGAAGATGGAGTCTCCCAGTGTGGAAGACAAGAGAAGACAGGCCTGCTGCGGCTGAGAGGCAGCATCTGCAGGGCTACAGACAGACAGTACTTTTCCACTGATACCTTTCATCTCCTTTTCACATTCATCCTTCAATGAAAAAACAAATAAGTTCTGGAAAGCAGTTTGTGTGGCAGGTGAACCAATTAATTAATCAGGATGTCAGTTTTCTGGAAAATCAGCAGGTCTAACAGTAGTAGGGGAATGACAATGAGAGAAGAAAAGAGCGAGAGGACAGAGGAAGAGGTGGTTGCTCTTCCTCCTTTACTGTCGACGCCCATTTAGCTTTATTCTCTCCCCCCGATCTCTAGACTTCTCTCTCTGAAACACACGTCTGCCAAGTCATGGTTAGTCACATTTTCCTCCATGGTCAAATAGTAGAGGACTTACTCTGAAAGAGGGCTTCTATAACCTCCTGACAGACAAACAGAGAGACGTCCCTACGGTACATCACTTCTCTTGAAGTCAGTGTTGAAATCAGGTCATCTTACAGATATAGGACAGTGACACTGAGCTTATTGTGTTGAGGTCATGGCTACTCCCTCGATGACGTGGCTACTCCCTCGATGACGTGGCTACTCCCTCGATGACGTGGCTACTCCCTCGATGACGTGGCTACTCCCTCAAATCAAATCAAATTTTATTTTGTCACATACACATGGTTAAATCAAATCAAATGTATTTGTCACATACACATGGTTAGCAGATGTTAATGCGAGTGTAGCGAAATGCTTGTGCTTCAAGTTCCGACAATGCAGTAATAACCAACAAGTAATCTAACTAACAATTCCAAAACGACTGTCTTGTACACAGTGTAAGGGGATAAAGAATATGTACATAAGGATATAAGAATGAGTGATGGTACAGAGCAGCATAGGCAAGATACAGTAGATGGTATCGAGTACAGTATATACATATGAGATGAGTATGTAAACAAAGTGGCATAGTTAAAGTGGCTAGTGATACATGTATTACAGAAGGATACAGTCGATGATAGAGTACAGTATATACGTATGCATATGAGATGAATAATGTAGGGTAAGTAACATTATATAAGGTAGCATTGTTTAAAGTGGCTAGTGATATATTTACATCATTTCCCATCAATTCCCATTATTAAAGTGGCTGGAGTTGAGTCAGTGTCAGTGTGTTGGCAGCAGCCACTCAATGTTAGTGGTGGCTGTTTAACAGTCTGATGGCCTTGAGATAGAAGCTGTTTTTCAGTCTCTCGGTCCCAGCTTTGATGCACCTGTACTGACCTCGCCTTCTGGATGATAGCGGGGTGAACAGACAGTGGCTCGGGTGGTTGATGTCCTTGATGATCTTTATGGCCTTCCTGTGACATCGGGTGGTGTAGGTGTCCTGGAGGGCAGGTAGTTTGCCCCCGGTGATGCGTTGTGCGGACCTCACTACCCTCTGGAGAGCCTTACGGTTGAGGGCGGTGCAGTTGCCGTACCAGGCGGTGATACAGCCGCCAGGATGCTCTCGATTGTGCATCTGTAGAAGTTTGTGAGTGCTTTTGGTGACAAGCCAAATTTCTTCAGCCTCCTGAGGTTGAAGAGGCGCTGCTGCGCCTTCTTCACAATGCTGTCTGTGTGAGTGGACCAATTCAGTTTGTCTGTGATGTGTATGCCGAGGAACTTAAAACTTGCTACCCTCTCCACTACTACTCGATGACATGGCTATTCCCTCGATGACATGGCTACTCCCTCGATGACACAAACAAGTGCATTTCCCAGGAGTCCACTAGTCTTCTCAGCAGTGGAATGCAGTGCTTCCTTAACTGCCTTGTAGTTGTATTCACACTGCCAGATAACATCCCTATAGCCCCCGCTGGGAGGGAGCTTTCAAAGCCTCTGCGTCAAATGGATGTGTCATGCTCAAACTGTTATCACCATGGCTTTCATTGAATGTGACCTGTCCTGAACTATGAAGAGTACAGCGACATCATCTCCATTCTGAACGAGGAGAGCAGAGGGGGAGAATGTGTCTAGATGTGGGTTCAATTTAGATATTCATCTGACTTCCTTTTGGTGTTTGTACTGGCTCAACAATTACATAAAGTTATAACGCTTTGTTTCTAACTAAGTGCTGGACATAAAATAAAATGAAACAAGATAGCTAATTAAAATCATACATTAAAATCATTTTTATAAATGTGAGAGGACATGAGATGAATATTGTACCAATCCTGTGATATCACCTGTCAAAACATATCGTGCTTGTATGCAGTGAATTGAAGGGTCCGTACACCTCGTACAGTACTTAACATATTGATGTAGAATGTCCATCTGCAAACAGAGCTATATGTCAGCAGCATTTTTATTTAACTACTATCACATCCTTCTGGTGAATGAATGGATACTGCTTCATGGATCGTCTTCGTTTAGAGACTAAACAAATCTTGACATTTAGAGAAAGTATGAGGCACTAACAGATGCAGGCGATAAGACTAGTGGTGCAGATTGGGAAGTCGTGTGATGCAACCTGGTGTCTAGACAGAGCGCAGATTTAAGCCCTGGAAGTCAGAGAAGGTCTTGCCTAAGGGTAGGACTCATGGTACCGTGTGTGTGAGAGATATGGGGGTGGCAGTGGAAACGCTAGCTGCTGCAGAGCCTTAGTGTACACTCTCTGTCTGTCAATGTAGTCTGAGAGGAAGGAGGGGGAGAGAGAGAGAGGGGGGGGAGGGGGGGGGATGACGACTGGCAGAATATAATAAATTCGATCTAATATAGGCGCCACGCTGGTTTCCTAGCAACCGCGCCCGCACCCCGTCTGGCCTGTTTGCTCTGTAAGCGGCCTCCTCTAGCCCCATGTCAGGTTCATACATACTGCACTGTAGCTACACTACATAGTACTGCAGTTCTAGACCCTTTACTGTAAACAAGGTTCATACATACTGCACTGTAGCTACACTACATAGTACTGCAGTTCTAGACCCTTTACTGTAAACCAGGTTCATACATACTGCACTGTAGCTACACTACATAGTACTGCAGTTCCAGACCTTTACTGTAAACCAGGTTCATACATACTGCACTGTAGCTACACTACATAGTACTGCAGTTCTAACCCCTTTACTGTAAACCAGGTTCATACATACTGCACTGTAGCTACACTACATAGTACTGCAGTTCTAACCCCTTTACTGTAAACCAGGTTCATACATACTGCACTGTAGCTACACTACATAGTACTGCAGTTCTAACCCCTTTACTGTAAACCAGGTTCATACATACTGCACTGTAGCTACACTACATAGTACTGCAGTTCTAGACCCTTTACTGTAAACCAGGTTCATACATTGCATTCAGGAAAGTATTCAGACTCCTTGACTTTTCAAAATGTTGTTAAATATATATTTTTAAATGTCCATAAATCTACACACAATATCCCATAATGACAAAGTGAAAACAGGTTAAAAAAACATGTAAACAAATACCTTATTTCCATCCAGTACCAGTCAAAAGTTTGGACAAACCTACAATCTACTCAATGTTTTTTTCTTTATTTTTACTATTGTCTACATTGTAGAATAATAGTGAAGACATCAAAACTATGAAATAACACATATGGAATCAAGTAGTAACCAAAAAAAAGTGTTAAACAAATCAAAATATAGTTTATATTTGAGATTCTTCTAATAGCCACCCTTTGATGACAGCTTTGCACACTTGGCATTCTCTCAACCAGCTTCATGAGGTAGTTACTTGGAATGCATTTCTATTAACAGGTGTACCTTGTTAAAAGTTACTTTGTGGAATTTCTTTCCTTCTTAATGCGTTTGAGCCTATCAGTTGTGCTGTGACAAGGTAGGGGTGGTATACAGAAGATAGCCCTATTTGGTAAAAGACCAGGTCCATATTATGGCAAGAACAGCTCAAATAAGCAAAGATAATGATTGTATTGTCACAGAGGTGCAGTGAAATGTGTTGATTTACAGGATCAGCCATAGTAGTACAATGCCCCTGGAGCAAATTAGGGTTAAGTGCCTTGCTCAAGGGCACATCAACTGATTTTTCACCTTATAAGCGCAGGCATTCGAACCAGCGACCTTTCGGTTACTGACCCAACGCTCTAACCGCTAGGCATGCCGCCCTACACCCACCCTGTATACATTACTGTAAGTGCACACTGCACCACTCTGCATCTTAGCTTTCACCTAAGGAAGTACAGTATCCTATACCATCGGCTCTTTCCTTAGAAGTCTGTACTATTTCCATACGAGTTTGCACATTTTCATACAGCATTCATGGACAATTGATCCGGGGCTGAACCAATAAGGATAGGATGTCGTTGATATAGATATCATTGTTAACATTGTAAACGTCTTTGTCCGGACACATTTTCAGCACCACATTCTACCCTCCCTCAGAGCTTCTGCCTCTCCCTTGTCCTAATTTACCCTCACAGTAAGCAGGTTAGCGTTGTCGTCATGAATCTTCTTCTGGAGGCAGCTCTGCTGTGAGTGGTCACTAGCTGGCACGGCCAGTCATAAAATCTCATTTTAAACCTAACGTTAAGCATACTACTAACCTGAAATGTAGCCCAGATAGCTCATTTTTGTTTTCATACATTTTAACAATATTGCCAATTTTGACTTTGCAGCTGGCTCATCGAGGAAATCTTTCAGTTGGGCCTCCAGGACAAGACTCATCCCAATAAACGTCAACCTGCTCACTGTAATGGAGCAAGTTAAAATGCAACGCTGCAGCCCTTTCTTCTTTAGCCTATGGCAGCCATATATAGACCCTAATGCAGAAAAATACCATTCTTCCTTTTACACAGCCTATTGATATTTTAAGTGGTCATAGGATGAGAAGCAGAACTGAATGATGTAACATTGACCTTGATGATTCGCTAACTGCACTTCAGCAAGGCAGGCTCCCTCCATCCCCTTCCTGATCTGAGGGAGGTTTCCCTCTAGTGGTCATGTACTGAAAGACAAGGCCTGCCCTCATCACAGATACGAACCATTACTCTTAGTAACCGACAGTTGGCAGCTCTGACATGTCAACGGGGTTGGGGGAAATATTGATAAATGTTCACCTTTGCTTTGCTCCATTTTAGAGCACAATAACAAATAACCCAGAATGATGTAACGTCTACCCCTGAACGTCATACTGATGTCCATGTTGCAGTTCTGTACTTTTATGTGTACTAAAAAGCTCCCATGTTCTTCCTCTGGAGCTCTGACGACCACATTTCACACAGTGGGGTTCATCTCTCTCAAAGGAACAATTCATAGGAACGAAAGCGGTTGAGATTAGCTCTCCTCTTTGAACAGAAATCAGTGTGGATAAAAAAAATGCTTGATAAAGTCACCGTGACAACAAGTTATTTTACTGCAGTAATTTTGAAGTGTAACTGCAGTTATACTGCACTCTGACTGCAGTACACTTCAGTTACTGCGCAATTACTGCAGTTACTCCACTTTTACTGCAATCTTTTATTGTAAAGGTGGTTTTCAGACAGAATGCCTATGAGAGTTGTAGTGTTTAAGACTGAAATATTGTTGATCTTCACAACACAAGTCTAAATATACGTGTCACAACAAAGCCCACGGAAATCATAATATAATCTTTATTATTTACAGGTATTTTACAATACATGAATAGAGAAGCACCATTTGTTCTTCCCCACGGTAATTGACTTGTGATTGGAGACTTACAATGATATACAGGACAACAATACAAAGGCATCCACATGTTCAGGAGTTAATCAAACCTTGTCCTTGGGCTCAGCACATCTAGTAAACGGTGCACTGGGTAAAGTGGCTGTAAAAGTCTAAGTAACTCACCCAATCTGCAACTTCACACACAGAGATATTAGCTGTCACCTATATGAAATAAGAGGACAGGCTGCTATAGCTATGCTAACTGATCTTAGACCTAGATACTGTGCTTTTCCAGACACCCTGGACAGGTGCCTAATAATGCTATCAAATACTGTTGCAATGAATGAATGGGATTTATTGAGGCCGAACCTTCTTTCCCCACAATGGCAGCTGAGAAGAATGGAGTAGTTATCTTCAATTACTAGATTCTGATGCTGCGTTTTCCTTCACCGGCACACGCCAGCTATTAATACGTGGATTATTTTAACACTAGACCACAACAAGAGCCAAAACACTATGAATGAGAACATAATTAGATCACCTTGAAGTGAAAACGACCACTTACAAAAGGACCCATAAAAAGACAAGACCAAAAAGCAGCAGCAATGACTGTAGTCCCTGGTCACATACTAGGTCATTAAAAAGGCACTTCGGTTGTCATGGGGACATCTTTTTATATTTGGGATTTATTTAACCTTAACTACGCAAGTCAGTTAAGAAGAATTCTTATTTGCAATGACGGCCTACCCCGGCCAAACCCTAACGACGCTGGGCCAATGGTGCGCCTCCCTACGGGACTGCCAATCACAGCCGGTTGTGATACAGCCTGGAACTGAGATGAAGCACTGAGATGAAGTGCCTTAGACCGCTGTGTCACTCAGGAGCCCATCAGTAAAACCAGAGGTCTAGAAGTTCCACAATCATGTGTTTTTAAATGAAAACTCTATGGTCCGTGGTCATATCTACATGAGCTGTTATGACGCAAATGACACATTTCTAAATAATCTCACAAAGGATCTTTGACAGAATGAGAATAATCCACAAGTGGTCAAATTGTAGTCTGTATCGTTCTGAGAATCACATTTCTTAAAACAGCAGATTAAAAGCTGACACACTCATCACAAAATGACCAAAATCACAACAAGCAGTAACAACTATGAGCCATTCTCTTTTGTCAGTAGAATGAATACAAAAGTGTCAAACCAAACAATCCAGGAGAATCATCTTTTCAACACGGGGTCCTTCCCTAGTTAGCAGGTCTGCTGTGCTGGTGGTGGTAGGTCTACTACTGAGGACCTAAAGTGAGGATGATCGAGGTAAAATAAAGCCCTATTGAGCTGTATGCCCAGTCCTCTATCCTCACAGATCACATGCTCACTGAGAGGACAAGCTCTGGGCATGACAGGTGTAACACGTCACTCTCCGCAGGTTAACTAGTGCCCCCCCCCCCCCTCAGCCCAGCGCGTCACACACCTGAAGCACTCTGTGGTTGAAGTCCTCTGGCTGGTCAGCATAGACGTAGTGGCCCGCTCCTCTGATAGCCTGGGAGAGAGAGAGGAGGAGGAATAGAAATATGAGATCAAATACACATTCTGGAAAATTATATTCATCTAGGATTTAACACTTCAATTCACTTTTTTTCCTGCCACCTGCTGAATAAAGCTGAATATAAGAGCTGAGCCAGCTGTCTCACGCATTACTAGACAACCACACACAGACAGCATCTTAAGTGTTCAGTTTAAAGGAATTGAAACGTACTATGATCTCCACATGAGAGTTTGGCCTCATTTCTTTGATAGCGTTGCCCGAGTTACCGTCGATGCTGGAGCGTGACCCATATATCACAGTAATAGGGATGTCAGCATGGAGCAGGCCAATCCTCTGCAGCATAGGCCTCTTGGCCCACCCGTATGGGATGGTCATGTTCTTGAAGGCTGTCTCACCACTGCAACAGAGTAAACAAACATGATTATTACTAAAGAGGGAGAAGTACAGCAGTAATGTATACGATATATCTGATCTTCTCAGAATAATCCTTAATAAGCAGCTACTTTGAACTCACCACTACAACAGAGTAAAACTAACATTATCACTGAAATAAGGGTGTGAGACAAATGAAAATCACAGCCTATATCACAAAAGCATTTCAGAATTGAATCATAACATCTTCATTATGGTCTAAGAGGAAAACATTGGAAGTGAACTGTATTGAAACTCACTCAGACTGAGACTGTAAATACAGGCCCAGAGTAAGTGGAGATAAAAAGCCAGTGAACTCAAACAGGAACTAAATAGAGAGAGAGAGGGAGGGACTAACCTGGGAGTCTGGACATTCAGGTGATAGATATACTCTGTGACCGTATCGTCGTTGAACATGGACAAGTATTTCTTCTTGAAGTCTGGTCTTAGAGCTGAAACAAGTGTGGGACCTTGAAGAACAAAGGAGGTGGGTTTGAATGCTGGTAAAATCTCCATCCCATAAACAATGCAGTCATCCAGTCTGACAGGTATGTAACTGAAATGTAATTTACAGTAGTATTTCTATGTCTGTCATCCATCTAGTCAGACAGGCTGCCAGTCTTACCCAGTGGCCCCACCAGTCGTAGCCCTGCCAGGGGGTTGAACGGGCTCAACATGGCTCCCAGGGCTTTGATCCACACGGGGGTAGGCCTGTCCTGGTCTTCTGTGTCTGGACGCTCAGGTAAGCCCCACGGCTCAACCAGCACCATATGTTGCACCCTACAGGACAGTGAAGAGGAAAGGTCAGACCCACGGCTCAACCAGCACCATATGTTGCACCCTACAGGACAGTGAAGAGGAAAGGTCAGCCCCACGGCTCAACCAGCACCATATGTTGCACCCTACAGGACAGCGAAGAAGAGGAAAGGTCAGACCCACGGCTCAACCAGCACCATGTGTTACACCCTACAGGACAGTGAAGAAGAGGAAAGGTCAGCCCCACGGCTCAACCAGCACCATGTGTTAAACCCTACAGGACAGTGAAGAGGAAAGGTCAGACCCACGGCTCAACCAGCACCATATGTTGCACCCTACAGGACAGCGAAGAAGAGGAAAGGTCAGACCCACGGCTCAACCAGCACCATGTGTTACACCCTACAGGACAGTGAAGAAGAGGAAAGGTCAGCCCCACGGCTCAACCAGCACCATGTGTTACACCCTACAGGACAGTGAAGAGGAAAGGTCAGCCCCACGGCTCAACCAGCACCATGTGTTACACCCTACAGGACAGTGAAGAAGAGGAAAGGTCAGACCCACGGCTCAACCAGCACCATGTGTTACACCCTATAGGACAGTGAAGAGGAAAGGTCAGCCCTACGGCTCAACCAGCACCATGTGTTACACCCTACAGGACAGTGAAGAAGAGGAAAGGTCAGCCCCACGGCTCAACCAGCACCATGTGTTACACCCTACAGGACAGTGAAGAGGAAAGATCAACCCCACGGCTCAACAGCACCATGTGTTACACCCTACAGGACAGTGAAGAGGAAAGGTCAGCCCCACGGCTCAACAGCACCATGTGTTACACCCTACAGGACAGTGAAGAGGAAAGGTCAGCCCCACGGCTCAACTAGCACCATGTGTTACACCCTACAGGACAGTGAAGAGGAAAGGTCAGCCCCACGGCTCAACCAGCACCATGTGTTACACCCTACAGGACAGTGAAGAGGAAAGGTCAGCCCCACGGCTCAACCAGCACCATGTGTTGCACCCTACAGGACAGTGAAGAGGAAAGACCAGACTCCATCAACACCAATCTGAAATAACTGAAACGCCTCTATGGTTGTGAACAAAATAAGTTGATGTCGTATTGAAAGGTCTGGAAAGGAAATAATCTAAACCACTAGGGCACAGTTTATTAAGTGATTTGTCCATCGGTGAACTGAACAGGGGAAATAAAGGCGGCATTTAGACAGGCAGACCAATTCTGATATTTTTTTCCCTAATTGGTCTTTTGACCAATCAGATGAGCTCTGAAAAAAATCTGATGTGAAAAGATCAGTGGTCAAAAGACCAATTAGTGGAAAATAATAACAGAATTGGGCTGCCTGTCTAAACATAGCCAAAGTGCCCCAGTCAGATTAAGAGCATTTTGTCCTTAATTCAGAGCCAATTAGGATAATCAGGATGTGGCTGGCGGGCTGCTTTAATACTAGAAGGCCAGGATGTGGCTGGCTGGCTGCTTGAATACTAGAAGGACAGGATGTGGCTGGCTGCTTTAATACTGGAGAAGGACAGGATGTGGCTGGCTGGCTGCTTTAATACTAGAGAAGGACAGGATGTGGCTGGCGGGCTGCTTTAATACTAGAAGGACAGGATGTGGCTGGCTGGCTGGCTGCTGGAATACTAGAAGGACAGGATGTGGCTGGCTGGCTGGCTGCTTTAATACTAGAAGGACAGGATGTGGCTGGCTGGCTGGCTGCTTTAATACTAGAAGGACAGGATGTGGCTGGCTGGCTGCTTTAATACTAGAAGGACAGGATGTGGCTGGCGGGCTGCTTTAATACTAGAAGGACAGGATGTGGCTGGCTGGCTGGCTGCTTTAATACTAGAAGGATAGGATGTGGCTGGCTGGCTGGCTGCTTTAATACTAGAAGGACAGGATGTGGCTGGCTGGCTGCTTTAATACTAGAAGGACAGGATGTGGCTGGCTGGCTGCTTTAATACTAGAAGGACAGGATGTGGCTGGCTGGCTGCTTTAATACTAGAAGGACAGGATGTGGCTGGCTGGCTGCTTGAATACTAGAAGGACAGGATGTGGCTGGCTGGCTGCTTTAATACTAGAAGGACAGGATGTGGCTGGCTGGCTGCTTTAATACTAGAAGGACAGGATGTGGCTGGCTGGCTGCTTTAATACTAGAAGGACAGGATGTGGCTGGCTGGCTGCTTTAATACTAGAAGGACAGGATGTGGCTGGCCGCTTTAATACTAGAAGGACAGGATGTGGCTGGCTGGCTGGCTGCTGGAATACTAGAGAAGGACAGGATGTGGCTGGCTGCTTGAATACTAGAAGGACAGGATGTGGCTGGCTGCTTTAATACTAGAAGTACAGGATGTGGCTGGCTGCTTTAATACTAGAAGGACAGGATGTGGCTGGCTGCTTTAATACTAGAAGGACAGGATGTGGCTGGCTGCTTTAATACTAGAGAAGGACAGGATGTGGCTGGCTGCTTTAATACTAGAGAAGGACAGGATGTGGCTGGCTGCTTTAATACTAGAAGGACAGTGTGGCTGGCTGGCTGCTTGAATACTAGAAGGACAGGATGTGGCTGGCTGCTTTAATACTAGAAGGACAGGATGTGGCTGGCTGGCTGCTTGAATACTAGAAGGACAGGATGTGGCTGGCTGCTTGAATACTAGAAGGACAGGATGTGGCTGGCTGGCTGCTTGAATACTAGAAGGACAGGATGTGGCTGGCTGGCTGCTTGAATACTAGAAGGACAGGATGTGGCTGGCTGGCTGCTTGAATACTAGAAGGACAGGATGTGGCTGGCTGGCTGCTTGAATACTAGAAGGACAGGATGTGGCTGGCTGGCTGCTTGAATACTAGAAGGACAGGATGTGGCTGGCTGGCTGCTTGAATACTAGAAGGACAGGATGTGGCTGGCTGGCTGCTTGAATACTAGAAGGACAGGATGTGGCTGGCTGGCTGCTTGAATACTAGAAGGACAGGATGTGGCTGGCTGGCTGCTTGAATACTAGAAGGACAGGATGTGGCTGGCTGGCTGCTTGAATACTAGAAGGACAGGATGTGGCTGGCTGGCTGCTTGAATACTAGAAGGACAGGATGTGGCTGGCTGGCTGGCTGCTTGAATACTAGAAGGACAGGATGTGGCTGGCTGGCTGCTTTAATACTAGAAGGACAGGATGTGGCTGGCTGGCTGCTTGAATACTAGAAGGACAGGATGTGGCTGGCTGGCTGCTTGAATACTAGCAGGACAGGATGTGGCTGGCTGGCTGCTTGAATACTAGAAGGACAGGATGTGGCTGGCTGGCTGCTTGAATACTAGAAGGACAGGATGTGGCTGGCTGGCTGGCTGCTTGAATACTAGAAGGACAGGATGTGGCTGGCTGGCTGGCTGCTTGAATACTAGAAGGACAGGATGTGGCTGGCTGGCTGGCTGGCTGCTTTAAGCTGTTCTGATCTGAGTGTGATGAGGTTTTGGAGACATTTATAATGAGTTAGGTTCCTGCTGAAATCTTAGCAACACAGTGAGAGAAGATGATTCAGTTGAGATACAGCACAGAGGGGACACTTTTTAAGGACATTCATGTTGTTATCAGAGGTTAGCACCTGCATACCAACATCCCGGGAGGGCTGGGGTGTACAGTATTAGTCAAGCATAGGAGGGTGAACCAAGGACTGGCTAAATACATGTAGTATTCTATCTTTAACCAAGGAGGTGGCTAAACACATGTAGTATTCTATCTTTAACCAAGGAGGTGGCTAAATACATGTAGTATTCTATCTTTAACCAAGGAGGTGGCTAAACACATGTAGTATTCTATCTTTAACCAAGGAGGTGGCTAAATACTAAGGAATAAAACAACCATTCATATTGAAACCTGTCTATGGTTCTGAACTGGGGAAAGTGTTGGGTGGTGTCAGGTGATACTTGCCTGGTGGGATACTTGAGCGAATAAGCAGCTGCCAAATAACCTCCAAAGTTATGTCCCAGCATGACCATGGCTTCCAGGCCGACTTTAGCCCTCCACTGCTCGATGGAGTCCACAAACTGGGCCTCAGCCTCCTTGGCGTCGGAGCTGAAGTAGGGCCTGCTGCTCTGGCCGAAGCCCAGCAGGTCAAAGGCATAGACGGGCCTCTATTATTAACAATAATAATAATGAAAAGTCATTTTATTTGTAAAGGCACTACACAACATGATAAAACTTACTAAAAATAGAAGTCAGTGTTAAAAAGAAAGCATACACAAAATATATAGCAGTCAGATAACAATTAGAGCTAGTTATATATAGCAGGTGTGGTTGACCAGTTGACCTATTGGTAGTTTCCTGTGACCATCCTCCAAATCTCTTTTGGAAGTCTGGAGAAATTCAGTATGTGATTGGCTGTGAGTAGAAATGAAGTTTCCCCTCCGAAGAGGCATTTCCTTGTTTCTTTTCCTACCTTGTAGTAGCCTATAAACCGTTAGTTACGTACCTTATTCATCCTTACATAAACATCAGAAATATGATTATAACAACCTGTTCAGAGCCGCAACCATGCAAAATACTGCAGTGGTTTGATATATGGCAACGTGCACTAGTTTCTATCTAGACTCTGTCGTACCACACCCCTTTACATGGTCTCTCTGAGGAGAACTTCCTCAGGCTTTCCAACGCTACAAGAGAAGCGTGTGCTTCAGAGACTAACCTGTTGGGCCAGGGCGTCTAGGTTGAGGGCCCACAGGCCCACCCCTCCACCGAAGCCATGCAGCAGCACCAGGGGAGTCTGGTTCTTCATGTTTCCATTCAATGTGAGGGTCCACAGCATGTTACCATCCGAGATTGGGACATACTGCTGGGACACCTTGCCTGTGATGCCTGGGGATGAGAAGGATCCACACATAATAATCCACAAATTGGCCATGGCTGGAAATACAGTTTGATGGTAAAGGAGAGAGAAATTCCTTACATTGCAGCATCTTCTCCTCTGCAGTCTTGAGCTGGTTCTGGGAGGTGGGGCACCAGGAGGGCAGCCAGCTGGTGATCCATGCCGTGGAAGTCCAGGACCTGCATAGACACAGACACAACTCATCAACCAGCCTAGGCTATAGCCTATGCGGTCTGGGATTACATTGGTAGTCAGGAGTGATGTTGCTGACGGTTGTAATATTTCACAGCAAAAAGGAGACGAGACATTAAATGTAAAAAACAACAACTTGTAAACATGCTTCGGGATAGGTGAAAATAAAATGACATGCAGGGTTTGTTAACTGATTGAACTGCCAGGGATGTTACTTCCTGCCTCAAGCACTGCATGCAGCAGGGAGTTAGAGTTGCACTAGCAGCATATGAGTGGGGTGCGGCCGGGGAGGTGGAGTTAGTCTGACAATCACACCGGTAGGTAGGTTACCTCAACGTTCTGTCCAGGATACTCAACAAATTGTAGAAAAGACTATGAATACCAAGAAACATCAGTATTCGCTGAGCCAGTCTGCAGCCAAAAAACAGAGTGGAAAAAGGGACGTTATATGCCAGGGACGACATGCAATAGCCTTATTAATCACATGTGCTTGTGTTCATTGAATGGGGAAATGCAGTTAGTGTTGGGGATGGGATTCGCTGCATTGGACTTAGTTACATCCTAAATTATAAAACAGATAAGGTATTGGATAATTGGTTCTTGAAATTGGGTTGCAGTAGTGGAGAAGGTTGTAGTGTACTGGCCTATAGGCTTACAAAAACACTTGAACAAAGCTTTCAAGCCTTCCTAAAACATTTTACTTTAGGCATTGTCAATATGGCATTTCCACAGTAGCTGAATTACGCTGTATGCCAATCAAAAAAAATATTGATTTAGAAGTTTAACAAACCAACTCTATGCACAATGACTACTTTGAACAATTTACTGGAAAAACTGTGCAGATGCTAAATTTGGTAACAAAATTACGGTAAAATCTCCCTGGGTTTTATTTTTTTATTATTATTATTTTTTCACCTTTATTTAACCAGGTTGGCTAGTTGAGAACACCTTTATTTAACCAGGTTGGCTAGTTGAGAACACCTTTATTTAACCAGGTTGGCTAGTTGAGAACACCTTTATTTAACCAGGTTGGCAAGTTGAGAACAAGTTCTCATTTACAATTGCGACCTGGTCAAGATAAAGCAAAGCAGTTCGACACATACAACAACACAGAGTTACACATGGAGTAAAACAAACACAGTCAATAACACAGTAGAAACAAGCCTATATACGATGTGAGCAAATGAGGTGAGATAAGGGGGGTAAAGGCAAAAAAAGGCCATGGTGGCAAAGTAAATACAATATAGCAAGTAAAACACTGGAATGGTAGATTTGCAGTGGAAGAATGTGCAAAGTAGAAATAAAAATAATGGGGTGCAAAGGAGCTAAATAAATAAATAAATAAATAAAATAAATTCAGTAGGGAAAGAGGTAGTTGTTTGGGCTAAATTATAGGTGGGCTATGTACAGGTGCAGTAATTTGTGAGCTGCTCTGACAGCTGGTGCTTAAAGCTAGTGAGGGAGATAAGTGTTTCCAGTTTCAGAGATTTTTGTAGTTCGTTCCAGTCATTGCAGCAGAGAACTGGAAGGAGAGGCGGCCAAAGGAAGAATTAGTTTTGGGGGTGACCAGAGAGATATACCTGCTGGAGCGAGTGCTACAGGTGGGTGATGCTATGGTGACCAGCGAGCTGAGATAAGGGGGACTTTACCTAGCAGGGTCTTGTAGATGACATGGAGCCAGTGGGTTTGGCGACGAGTATGACGCGAGGGCCAGCCAACGAGAGCGATTATTCTGATATTCTGTTACCAAACTTTATATCTGCACAGTTCTTACTGTATATTTTGTGTGGAAATGGTTAAGTCCTTTTGCATAGAGTTAGTTATATGGTTGGTTAAACTTTGAAATCAATGTTTTTTTGTTTGGTATACATTTTAAAGTGAAAATTCTGAGTCTGGGCATAATTCCATGACCATAGAATTTCTCAGGATAATTCCATCACCGTGGAATTGTCCTAAATTAAGATCAGAAAATAGAAACATGGACATTTAAAATATAAGTAGTCTAAGTAGTCTATGAGTAGTCTATGTACATGTAAACAACACCTAAAACATCTTGAGATATGACACTGTCAAAGACACCCTCCACTCTGCCCCCCAAAACCCTCACTAACACCATTAAAATGTATCTGTATCATGCTGAAACACTTCACCCTTAGGATTGTTCAACATATCAACAACCATTTCAACAGTAACATCTGTTACCCCCAATATCTCTTTTGCCGTCTCCACAATAACCTTCTGCTTTTCACAACCCGAGTCGCATTAATAACCTTACCAATAAAAGCGATACGATACATCACGACTGATCCTATATCTCCGAGACTCTCTGTACTTGGCATCCACCAAATGCTACAGTGTTCCCCCCCACAATTACTGCACTTAACCTTCACATTGCTCCCACATTCACCATAACCATGTGTCCCTACTCACTTGGCACATCTTTTCTTTCCTTTACACTGAGCCGCTACATTCTTTGGCGTTTAAAACATTGCAGTGCGTATGGGACACATTCTCTAACACTGAAACTAAGGAATCGGAGCTGTACTTTTCTCAGCAAGACTTTATCAAACCTCACCACCACTGATAATCTTTAACTTGTTTGACACTCTTTCCTACCAATCAACCTTTTGGCCTCAATTACTCTGCCTCCCGTCACATTTTCTTTAACATCATCTACGGACATAGATATTGGGACCACAGTGATGACTTCCCCCAATCTAGCATAAGAACCAGGGACATGGCTTTTAATCTTCTTCCCATTTACGTTAAGCTTTTCCATTTTCAGAATAGTCTCTTGCTGAGCCTGGCTACCACACTATATTAACAATCTACCATTTCCAATGAATGGAGCTAATTTCACTTCACCTACCTTTTTCTCTACGGCATGAGTTAGTCAGATAGGGTGTAAGTGAGGCCCCGTGGTCTCATCAAACACTATCACCGCTTTCCACTCCAACACATCACTACTACCCTTGCTTCATACCTAGGCCCTCTTCATGCTTTCTTCACTAGACGCTTCACTGCTTTCTGTATCATGATCTCTCTTCTTCTTATGTATTTCCACTTCCGACCATTCCCGTCATCCTCCCGCACCATACATTCAGAACTGACACTCATATTGTTCGCATTCCAACACAGCTGTTAATTTCAAGCTTTAAACCGCTCCGTCGGTTTCATGACTTTTTAACCCGGACCAATGCCGCTTTCACGTGCTAGTCGGAACTAGGAACATCGGAAATGTCAGACTTTCTAACTTGTTGTTGTCAATCACCTACCGCGTTCAACTAATTAGCAAGTCGAAAAGTCCGAGTTTCCTAGCTCCGACATGCACCGGAACCCGGCATAAACTATAAACAAGGCGACTTACACGTCAAGTCCTGAAATGGCAACATTGTTGCCACGAGTGTGTTAAGTCAATTGAAAATTAACTTCAGTCTACAGGTGCTTGACGACAAACAAGAACAATCAACGTGCTAGGACTAGCTAATAACAAGACACAAGGGAAACATATTGTATCATGATTAACTTTTTGTGGGTCGCTTTTATCAATATTGTTATATTTAAAAGAGCGGTTCTAAGTTTGTTTATAAAAAAACACACTCACCCTCTCTCAGTAGTCACCGCTTGGTCAGCCATTCTTCACACAGCCAAATCACATGATCCACAAAACATGACATCACCTGGCGTGTATTCATTAGGAGGTTTCCGTTGCAAAACTTTTGCAACGGAAACCCTTTACCATACTTAAGGATCTAAACGGAAGCAAACTAAAGAGTGTCTATTGTATTGATAAGATAACAATCAAAACACATGTCCTCAAATATGCTCTGACAATCAAAACACATGTCCTCAAATATGCTCTGACAATCAAAACACATGTTCTCAAATACGGAAGGCAGGCAGGTTGTGAGATCAGGTGGGACCATTTAAAAAAAAAAAACTTTATTTAACTAGGCAAGTCAGTTAAGAACAGATTCTTATTTACAATGACGGCCTCCCCCGGCCCATCCCTAACCCGGCCGGACGATGCTGAGCCAATTCTGTGCCGCCCTATGGGACTCCCAATCGCGGCCGGTTGTGATACAGCCTGGAAACAAACCAGGGTCTGTAGTGACGCTTCTAGCACTGAGATGCAGTACCTTAGACCGCTGTGCCTCTCAGGAGCCCATTCTAGCCAATGAGAGGGCAGATACACGTGTGAACAACAGGCCATAGAGATGGAGGACTCATCTTTGTATCTGTGCCATTATAACGTCTGTGACAGTGTGGGCAGTCCCATTAAAGCTATCTCCATTTTAAAGTAGTCAATTGTTTTCTTCATTGGCTGATTGCTACCAACTCATAGGAATCCCCATCCAGTTGAAAACGTATAAATGGTGAAAGCCCTCAATGGCAATGTCCATGACAAATTGGATAATATCCATGATGAGTCCTCTATCAATTTCAATTCAAATGGCTTTATTGGCATGGGAAACATATGTTTACATTGCCAAAGCAAGTGAAATAGATAACAAACAAAAGTTAAATAAACAATCAGAAATTAAAAGTAAACATTACACTGACAACATATTATGGCTAGAGACCATGTTCTAATGATGTGTAAATAGTTGATGTACAAAAGGGAAAATAAATAAACATAAATATGGGTTGTATTTACAATGGTGTTTGTTCTTCACTGTTTGCCTTTTTCTTATGGCAACAGGTCACATCTTGCTGCTGTGATGGTACACTGTGGTATTTCACCTAATAGATATGGGAGTTTATCAAAATGTGACTTGTTTTTAAATTCGTTGTGGGTCTGTGTAATCTGAGGGAAATATGTTTATCTAACATTATCATACATTTGGCAGGAGGGTAGGAAGTGCAGCTCAATTTCCACCTAATTTAATGGGCAGTATGCACCTAGCCTATCTTCTCTTGAGAGCTAGGTCTGCCTACAGCAGCCTTTCTCAATAGCAAGGCTATGCTCACTGAGTCTGCACATAGTCAAAGCTTTCCTTAATTTTGGGTCAGTCATGGTATCCAGGTATTCTGCCACTGTGTACTCTCTGTTTAGGGCCAAATAGCATTCCAGTTTGCTCTATTTTTTAGTTAATTATTTCCAAATTTGTCAAGAAATTACCTTTTTGTATTCTCGTGATTTGGTTAGGTCTTATTGTGGTTTTGGAATCAATTCCTTTTAGGTTGTTGTAGAATTTAACGTCTGTTTTCTGGATTTTGATCATTAGCGGGTATCATCCGAATTTTGCTCTGCGTGCAGTATTTGGTGTTTGACGTTGTACACAGGGGATGTTTTTTCAGAATTCTGCATGCAGAGTCTCAATTTTGTTTTTCCTCATTTAGTGAATTCTTGGTTTGTGAGCGCACCCCAGACCTCAACCATAAAGGCCAATTGGTTCTATAACTGATTCAAGTATTTTTTTTAGCCAGATCCTAATTGGGATGTCAAATTGTATGTTCCTTTTGATGGCACTCACCCCCCTTTTGACCTTCCTCCTTTTTCCGCAGCAACCAGTAATCCGGGTCAACAGCATCAATGTAACAGTATAATTTTAAACCGTCCCCTCGCCCATACCCATACACATCAACAACTGACGCCTACGAAGCGTCGTTACCCATCGCTCCACAAAAGCCGCGGCCCTTGCAGAGCAAGGGGGGAACTACTACTTCAAGGTCTCAGAGCAAGTGACGTCACTGATTGAAACGCTATTTAGCGCCCACGCTAACTAAGCTAGCCGTTTCACATCTGTTACACACACATAACACCTAAGATTTGCGAAACGTCCAATTAAATAAAATAAGCGTCAAGTAGCAAATGAGAAATGACCATTTTTGTTTTCTAAATTCGACACTCATTGACCTCCATACAAAAATGATTCACTTAGTTGGTTTATTTTCGTGGCCAGATCTTGGGACGATTAAAACTTCTCACTTCGTCTCTTCCTCTGAGCGAACGAGACGGGGAGGGACCTACCTACATAAACTCCCAAATTTTGATAAACTTGACCAATAAAGTCTCGTTTTCGTTGCAAAACGTTTTCCGTTTGAAGTAAACGGTTTCAGTAATACACCCCTGAAGAAGAACGCGACTTTTTTTTACTGACGCTGTGGGACGTGATATTGCGGAAGATACACACACACGCCACAAATGAACTCTGGTATGGTAAAATACAATTATTTACACAAAAATTGGTAGTCGTATTCGATAGGCTCTTATCAGAGACAATGCTATGGATTCTGTGTTTTATATGACAACCTCAATAGTAATAATAAACTAGCCAAACCAAACTAACAAGAACCAATACTTGTATCCTGGGAGCAAGACCATAATCATAATAACCCTCACCTCATTGTCTGGTGAGGTTTAGTCTAACCACAAGGCAGGTAACCACTAGAGCGTTGGACCAGTAACCGAAAGGTTGCTGGGTCGAATCCCTGAGCGGACTAGGTAAACATCTGTATTTCTGCCCCTGAACAAGGCAGTTCCCCGGTAGGCCGTCATTGTAAATAAGAGTTTGTTCTTTATTGACATTCCTAGTTAAATAAAAGGTTAAAATAATATTGTCAACATTATAACTACTGTATTTTTTTTCATAATAAAGACATATGCCGTATGCCTGTCCTGCTAGAAAAACGTGTTAGAATCCTATTCAAATGAGGAAGCCCCATTTAAAGTGTTCTTGTCGTGATTTACTTGCCTCCGTTCCATAGAGATAGATACAGGACTCTAGTGCCCCAAAATCGGTCTAAGCATGGGCAGCGCATTTGAAGACTTTCACTATTTTGAAGTATTCATTGGGGTGGGACTTCTTATGGGTTAAGGAATGAACACATAATTCCATCTAGATCATCAGGAGGGATCAGCCAATTAATTATATTGTGAGCAAACATTCCATAAATTCAATCACCAGCCTTCTCATAGAAGTAGCAGAAGAACAAAAGTGACTACACTGCCCATGCTCTCACAGACGCCATAATAGGACAGATACAATGTTGCGTCCTCTAACTATCTCTATGCTATGTAGGCCTACACACACAGCAAAGCACGTTGGTGGGTGTGATAACTGCGGGCTGAGGTCTACAGCGGCGCTTGCCTGTCAGTGCCAGTGACGTGGAGAGGCAGAAGTCAAGCAACTCTTCTGATTTCTCAAGACAATAGAAGATTCGAAATAGGTATTTATTGTCGACTTGGCATTGCGGGCAACCTTTAAAAGTGGACCTTATTGCGCCAGCGAACGAAGCACGTGGTGAGTAGCCTTGTTTATAGAGATTTGTTGATGTAAAAGGCCTACCGGTATCTACTTTTCCGATTTGCGTCAAATGTTTCCCCAGTTGTACGTGACAATGTTACGTCAAAGCTCAACACATTTCTTCAGAGTAAAGCAATCATGAGTATACCCTGTAACAGTGTTTATAGCCACCCATCGATACTGCAACGAACGTGCGGTTCATGCCCCGCCCTCTCTCACACCAAAACACTCAGCTGTCACTGTCACTAGCCAGCTTTAGCTGATATTCAGAATCAGATTTTGGATCAAATGACATTTTAACCTCTTAACATGGAAAATCTGTTTTTAAGCCGTTGTGATTCAACGTCTAAAGTAAACAGTCGAATGACATCAATCAGTTGGGCTGAACCCAAGCCATAAGAATGACTTGAAGAGAAGGCGTTTTAGAATATGAAGGCAACTTCAGAAGTTAACGACTTCAGACTGTAAAAAGCTAGCCTGGGAAAGGTAAAGGGGGATACCTAGTTAGTTAGTTAGTTGTGCAACTGAATCCAGTCAACTGAAATTTGTCTTCTGCATTTAACCCAACCCGTCTGAATCAGACCAGTCTCTTTAGCCCAAAAAACCTACAAAACTTCATTCGTTTTTCCATAAGCTATGGCGGAGTTAGTGCATACAAAAAGACGCCATTACTATTTCTCTCTATTGAACGTTGAGATTGCTGAAAGGCCAGCTTTTTTGGCAATGACAAGGAGTGGCAAGGAGTGGAATGTTAGCTAAAGAGACTGGTACTCAGACTAGTAAAACGCCTCAAGGCTGAACCCCTGAACATACCACACCTTGTTAGGTAATATAAGATTGTTTTAGGCCAGGTGAAGGTGCTGCAACTCACATTTGCAAGAGGAGCAATAAGTAATTTGGTTACCTAGAGCAACATTTGTATGTGCAACAACTGATATTTTATTTTATAGATTTAAATAGCCAATGTTGTTTATGTATTTAGGCTATGCAAAACATATTTTCACTGTACACTGATACTCGGATGTTCAAAACTGAAGAATGCTATTCTGGCCTTGTCATTTTGGTCCTTGTAGGCAGTCATGTTTAATTCATTTGTTTCCTATCTTGTCTCTCCCCAGGCTTCACAGGGAGAGGGGAAAATGCAAAAAAGCTTGTCAGTGTATGACAGTGATGGCTCAACATTTGCACCTCTGGTGGTCATCGAGTTGGTTTCGGAAACCAAAGAGGAAGCCATCGCATGGTTACTAAACAGGGTCAGAGACAAGCAGCAAGATGGAGGTACAGTACATTGAGCTTAGCTTACCTACTGTATATTGGGAACAGAGATTTGAAGCTTCCCAACAGTTTAAACATTCTTCTCTCCATCGCTTTTCAAATTGCCTCTGCTTCCTCTCTTTTGGCTTTCACTCTATCGTGCTCTCTGAAAGTGAGCGAAACTGATCCGATAACATATCTGGGCCCGTTTCCACAAAGCGTCTCAGAGTAGGAGTGCTGATCTAGGATCTGTTTATAAAATATTATTATGATCTAAATAGCAAAACTGACCCTAGATCAGCACTCCCTTTATGAATACGGGCCCTGATGCCACCTGCGATAAGCTATGTGAAAACAAAGCAGGCTGACCTTATCACTTATATCGTGAAATACTCACTGAAAAGAGCACGGTTCGGTACAATAGTGTGAAAGTCCCTTTTAGTTACTGTATCTATTAACCAGTCAGTCTGGCTCTGTTGATACAATATGGTTGTCCTAGGTTACGTCCCAAAATGGCACCCTATTCCCTACATAGTGCACTACTTTTGACCTGAGCCCTGGTCAAAAGTAGTGCACTATAAAGGGAATAGGGTGTAATTTGGGATGAACACCTAGTCTATTGATGCCTTCATACCTGTCCTGATTCCTCTGCTGTGTTAGGGGCTGAGCTGCTGGTGGAGCAGCTGACTCCAGGGGCTCAGGGCACGGAGAAGGACAACCCCAATGTGTATGTGGTGGGGGCCTCCTGGCAAAGGCTCCTATACGGAGCTGAGGACGTGGGCCTCTTCAAGGAGTTCAACGACGGCTCCATGAGAGGCTTCACGTATGCCAACAAGCACAACTTCAAAGAGTTCCAAGGTAATCTAGGGTACAGTACGTCACAAATGGCGCCCTATTCCTTATCGCATAGGGTGCCATTAGTGATGCATACATAGTAAACTGTGAATGTACTGTAGATGATGAATAGTATTTTAAATGTTCTGTATTATATTATTACAACTATATTACTATACAATTACAATACAACACAATAATTAGATTATGTAAATACAGCGTGTTGTTTAAATAAACATCATTACTACACTAGTGTAAGAGCACGTTATTGTATTGTAAAGTGACTAAATGTGTTAATTGTCTGTGTCTCTATACTACAGGTGATGGGGATGGTTTTCTGAGCATGGCAGAGTGTCAATACATCATAAAACATGAACTGGACAACCTGAGGGCCAAGGATGAGGCCCACGTGCCTGGATATCCGAAGATGAAACTGTATCCAGGGAAGTCAGTCAGTAAGTACACCACTGACCCTATGACCTCAGCCACACTGAAACACTGGGTGCACAGTCATCAAACCTGGGTTCAAATAGTATACATTTTCTTTCAAATACTCTGAGCCTGCTGCCTGGATTGGAATGCCAGATGGGCAGGGTTTGGACTTTTGTGACTATTCCATTGGTTCTATTGTGCTAGGGAAGCTCAGAGCCATTAACACTGTGGGAAGTTTATTAGGTACACCACTCCGTTCACCAAAATAGTGCGCTCCTACAGACAGTGAGTCATGTGGCCGTGGCTTGCTATATAAAGTAGGCAGACAGGCAGCGAGGCATTCAGTTACTGATCGATTGAACATTAGAATGGGCAAAGCGACTGAGCGTGGTATGATGGTCGGTGCCAGGCGTGCCGGTTCCAGTATATTTTCATGCATGACAGTGTC
Organism: Oncorhynchus mykiss; assembly: GCF_057628025.1. Taxonomy (NCBI): domain Eukaryota; kingdom Metazoa; phylum Chordata; class Actinopteri; order Salmoniformes; family Salmonidae; genus Oncorhynchus; species Oncorhynchus mykiss. Next base: position 15,909,430 of record NC_143024.1, read on the forward strand.
AAGGGTTTACCGAGAATGGTACGACAAACAAAAAATATCCTGTGGGCAGAAACGGCTCGTTGATGAGAGGTCGAAGGAGAATAGCAAAAATCGTACAAGCTAACAGGCGGACCACAAACAGGCAAATAACGGCACAGAACGTCATCTCGGAACGCACAACTCGTCGGTCCTTGTCACGGATAGGCTATTGCAGCAGACAACCACACTGGTTTCCACTCCTATCAGCTAAAGACAAGAAGCAGCCCCAGTGGGGATGCAATCACCAATACTGGACAATTGAGAAGTGTAAAAACATCACCTGGCCCAATGAATCCCCGTTCCTTTTCCATCATGCTGATGTCAGTCAGGTGTATAGATAGATCTTCTGTATGTCTCAGTCAAGTTCAGCACACATGAAAACCAATACTATTTGAACCCAGGTCTGAAGCCAATTCCATATTTGAAACATAACATACATAATCCTCACATTGTCTCCCCATCAGAGTCAGCAATAAGGACAATAAATATGCAAATGTCAGTGGATTATTCAAATACGAGATAAGGAGTCAATGCTCTTGCTGAGCAGATAGACTGCTATTCAGCTTAACCAATTGTTTAGAAAAATAATGCAACGTTTTGGAAATAATTTTGTCAAGAAATGACATGAAATTAAAGCTTTTTATTTTTATACAAATATACTAGTAAATATGTGGGTCTGTATGCTATTGTTTTAGAAAACTAAGCTTTCTCTCATTATGAGGAAAGTTAACAGTTTAAACTCAACTGTTTTCATTGCTCTCAAGTAGCCAATGTTCTCAGTCATTTTTAGCACTTCAGCAACTTAACAAGGTAATTATCTCTCACCAAAAGAGCATAGGCCTTTGAAAACCCTGGTCCTCCAGTACCCCCAACAGTACACATTTGTTATTGTAGTCCCAGACAAACACACCTGATTCAACTCCTCAACTAATCATCAAGCCCTCAATGAGTTGAACCAGGTGAGTTTGTCTGAGGCTGTAACAACATGTTCTGTTGGAGGTACTGGAGTTGGGGAAACACTGGCGTGGGCCACTAGTTCAAGTTTCGTTATGTTTATCTAATAAAGATGGCTAGAATCACATGACAAATAGCGTCAGGAGACTGGGGGTGGGGGGGTGTGAATGGACTGACTCTTCTGTTTTTAATGTAATCTCAGTACGCAGAATGCAATCAAAGGGGATCCTTGTCCAAGTTTTCCCTCTGCATGAGAAGGAGGAACTCAAAAGGCTTTCCTTTTCCTGGTTCAAAAAGATCAAGTTGTCCTTCCAGCCTCTTGGTAAGTTACAGTTGCCATGGCTTGATCATTTTGCCCTTTGAATCCTAAGGCTACACGGTATTATCTTAGTGTTATCCATCTCTTTCAATATGAACTTCACTGGAGTATATACAATGATTAGGCTATCACCATGTACAAGACATGGAACATTCTAAGAACCTTCTAATAGCTTGTTTGTGACTAAATCCTCCCCATGATTCCCCATGGTCCATCCAGATGACATCAGGCACTACTTTGGTGAGGGTATGGCACTCTACTTTGGTTTCCTGGAGTATTTCACCTTGGCCCTGATCCCCATGGCCCTCATAGGGATACCATACTACCTCTTCGACTGGGAGGACTACGACAAGTTCACGGTGTTCGCCGGCTTCAACCTGGTGTGGTGCACGGTGATCCTGGAGTTGTGGAAGCGCCTCAGCGCTTCGCTGGCGTACGGCTGGGGCACCCTGAGCAGGAAGAAAGCCTTCGAGGAGCCGAGGCCGGGCTTCCACGGCGTCTTGGGCGTCAATCCCGTCACGGGGCGGGCGGAGCCACTCTACTCAAACGCCAAGCGTCAGCTGAGGATCTACCTGGTGTCTGTTCCCTTTGTGCTGCTGTGCCTCTACCTGTCTCTGTACGTCATGATGATCTACTTTGACATGGAGGGCTGGGCCTTGATGATCCATGATGAGGAGCCTACCTTCTGGACAGGACTGCTACTTTTTATCCCTAGTATTATCTACGCTGTGGTTATAGAGATCATGAACCTCATATACCGCTATGCTGCAGAGTTCCTCACTGGCTGGGGTGAGTGGGATTGGATGGGTGGGTGGGTGGATGAATGCATTTTAGCTCATATTTTATAATACATACACTGTTGTTTTAACAATGCAGAAAACAACAGAACACACAAATCATTGAGGCTAAAAATACATTGTCTTAATGCTACAGTGGTGTTTCCTGTGTTCCTCTTGTTCTTTTGCTGACTGTAGGGAGAGTTGTTGACTTGATAGAAGACACACTGTTTATGAAGTCAATGTTATTTTTGCTTTAGAAAACCACAGGCTTGAGTCAACATTTCAAAATCACCTGGTCCTTAAAGTACTGGTGGTGAGTCATGCATGAAATTGGTTTGTTTCCATGATCATTTCAAGTTTCCATTGATTTTGAAAATCCTTTTGTTAACAGTTTACTTGTCATCTTCTCTCCCCAGTTCAACTTCTTCAACTGTTTTGCCTCCCTATTCTACATTGCCTTTGTGATGCAGGATATGGTGCTTCTCAGACAGGTGGGTCACTACCAATGATGTGTATATATATATATATACCCTGGATGACTAACAGGGGGCGCTGTATTGAAGCCACCGCGCAGCCATCTTGGTAACCCTCCTTCATTGTAAACAAGATTTTGGAAGCTATAGAAATGCATGTGTTAATGTCTACATTTGTTTTTGACATGTATATTCTATTACGGACACAAATGCATCATTTTATATTCAATGTTAGCAAAACATAAAACAAAACAAAGATATAAAAAAAATCTTAGTGTATATATATAGTTCTATTGTTACGGTCTCTACTACTACTACTACTACAACAACAAAACATCTTAAATACATGTAATTCTGTCCTATTGAATTTCAATACTGTATAATTCCATTAATTCCTATAGAGGACTGCTCCCACTGGGGAGAGCCATAGCATCAGCAATCCAGAGTTTATACACATCATTGGTCACTACTAGCCTTTGGCCTTAGATGTTCCGATTCAAGTGATCCATCATTCCAGACATGGATGGC
>NC_143024.1:16085000-16160000 GCF_057628025.1 Oncorhynchus mykiss
AGAGTCAGTAGAAAGGCCTCTTTAGTGTCCTAAGTTTTCATAACTGTGCCCTTAATTGCCTACCGTCTCTAAGCTGTTAGTGTCTTAACGACTGTTCCATAGGTGCATGTTCAGTAATTTTTTATGATTCATTGAACAAGCATGGGAAACAGGGTTTAAACCCTTTAGAATGAAGATCTGGGAAGTTATTTGGATTTATTTGGAAAACAAGGTCCTGAAAAAGGTATGTTTATTTTTTTCCTGAGTTTACAAATACAATCAGTGGGAATAAGGGCAAGGTGTGCACAATGAAAGTTCCAGAGGGATCCGTGACATGAAGGTTCTCCCATGAAGCATCTCTTCACTCCTAAGGCAGAACACCTTGTTGTGGTCCTTCCAATTCTGGAAGGCAAATATATGCAAATCAAAGGCAGACCCAGAGAGCAGCAGCTTTGCATGGTTCCCACAACATGAGCTCTTTACCCAGAATGCCTGTTGGCAGGACATCTGTCTCACTCCCATCATGCAGTGTGGTAAAATGAAATATCTTGAGTTGGACTGGAGCACCAGTGTGGAAACAGCATTAGAGTAGAATTTAAAAGGAGACGTGTGCAACATATGCTGCAGTATTCTTTGAGGTGGTATAAGTCAATATGGCTACATGGCAAGGAGAGGTCTCTCTGGCAGAACATAGATGGAGTCGTATATTGGGTTTGGACACACGTTGTTAGCACCAGAAAAATATGTGTTGCTATGTAATACTTTATTACATTATATAGCATGGATTAAAAATGTTTTGACAATTCTGACTCTTCATGTTTGAGAAAACACATGAAAGACAGAGTTCTTGGAACATCAGTCACAAGGAGATCACAGACACCAGTTGGATAAACCTCCACGTTTTTCAGGTTGTTTTTCACCCCAAGAATATGTAATGTTTGAGTGAAAATGATGGAACTGAGCCAAGAACGCTAAATTTAAGTTCTTAGGCTGCTCTGAACAGAGCCGTAACACCGTCTGAGACAGACAGACCAGACCACCGTGTGTGTGTTGCTGAGTGGAGCGTGATCGGCTCTGCCTCTGTTATTTCTAGACACAGTCCGTGACTAACTGTTCACAGCCGAGTGGAATCAGGAAGAGTCACTTGTGTTGTAGGCATTCTTCATCTTCCTTTTTCTTGCTCATAATTTATACTCACTGAACCCTAATGTTAATTGGGGGTAACACCAGCCTGATCTCATAGACTAAACGTAAAATAGTAAATGTAAATTTGAGTTACTCAAATTAGTATGATATGTTATGTTTGGTACTGTAACATAATACAGAAGGTTACTTAAGGCAAAAACAAAAGGAGATTGGTCATGATGGATGGTTGGGCGTATAACGCGAATGTCTAGCAACCCAAAGGTTGCATATCGAATCTCATCACAGACAACTTTAGCTAGTTAACAACTTTGCAACTACTTTCTAATTTTTAGCTACTTTGCAACTACTTAGCTAACCCTTCCCCTAATGATAACCTTAACCCTTTAACGTAACTCCTACCCTAATCTTAATTCTAACCTTAAAGGGTAGTATGAATGACATCAATGTAACAACACAGTGTGCTCAAAGACTTAGTAACTTAGTTGTAGCCATGATCTGGTTACCTATACAAACATAGTTATGTTTTTGGGTTATTACATATTTATTCATTTGTTTCTGGATATCTTCTTAACTACCCACAATTAACTATTTCTCAACGTCATATGGAGGATCTACTCAGTGCTACCGAGTTTGTATGCTAGCGCGGTAGCTAGCTCAAGCTCGCTAACGTTACCCACATCTCATACTGTTCACAGACTTTGTGGCTGTTTTATCTAGTGGGAACCCGTTAGCACGGCAGGCTCTGGTGTCATCTTGCTGTGGGCTCAAAACGAAAGAGAAAATAGCTGGCTCTAATTGTGTAGTACCGTGCCTGTTCTCCTTTTTGTTTTGTCAACTCTTCGGCATGTTCTCTGTGAAGTAGGCTACGGGCGTTTTGTAACTTTTTCCACCTTAGCAGAATCTATTTGCTTTTGATTGTTCTCACTATATAGCTATTGGATGTCCCTGACTCTCCCTCGGTCTGGTGAAGCCCCAAGCTCCCCCTCGCTTTGGTATCTAACTCAGCCTGCACTCTTTTAAAAGTTTTACCATCGAATGGGCCTGAGCCATCAATCTGTAAATCTCTGCTCTCTCTTCGCTTTTAATCTGCGATTATATTTTAGTTGAGTTGTGTTAGTTGTGTTCAAGCTGGTCTACTGTAGTTGGGCTCTAGCTTGCAGACCATAACCGTGGTGGTTGGCTAGGCTGGCTAGGCTAATAGCAAGTTGGCTAAATAGCTAACATTAGCTAGCTTTCTGGCTAAGATAACTGGTTAGTATCAGGTATCAAGGTAAGACCCAAGTGCAGACTTTGTGAAGTAACCATGTTTATTGTAACCACAGGGGCAGGCAAACGACAGGACGACAGGTAGGCTCAGGGTCAGTTACAGACAAGGGTGAAAAACCAGGAGGATGAGAAAATGAGAGACTGGGAAAAACAGGAGTAGACAGGAAAAACGCTGATAAGCTTGACAAACAAGACGAACTGGCAACGAACAGACAGAGAACACAGGTATAAATACACAGGGGATAATTGGGAAGATGGGCGACACGTGGAGGGGAGTGGAGACAAGCACAAGGACAGGTGAAACAGATCCGGGCGTGACAGTTAGATGGCATTATATATTTCCAAAACGTTGGTTTACTTTAATGTAGCTGCAAGCTAGGTGTTGAAAGCAGCTGGGTGACTCATTCAGTGCTAATGTAGCATTTGCAGGCTGTTAGGGCTGATGTTAGCAGGCTAGTAGGACTAATGTTAGCAGGCTGGTAGGGCTAATGTTAGCAGGCTAGTAGGACAAATGTTAGCAGGCTAGTTGGCTAGTAACCTTGCAAGTTGATTCAGTGTAAACGTAACATTAGCACGCTGGTAGGTCTAACGTTAGCAGGCTAGTTGGCTTGTAACCTTGCAAGTTGATTTGTCAAAATAAATTAATAAACTATTTGCTTGTAAATTGGCTGAAGATTTTATTGAAACAAGTAGTCATGAGTGCAAACTAAGTTCTATATTTGAAGTTATTTCTGTTTATATTATAGGGAATAGGCCTGCTTGCCAGATCCTCCATATTACATCACACCCCAGAAAAACTATTTCCGACATGACTACAGTATTTTTAGGAATTCTGAACAGTTTTATGTAATAACTGTTTTTACAGTGATGTGTAACTTGGCATTGGAATTTTTGAGGTGTATACTAATGCAAATCCACATGTTACATGTGGTTACGTTTATGCTACCTACCGTTTAACCGTAACCGCAAGACTAGCTAACGACAGCCACCTAGGTTAGCCACAATCAATTGTATTTGTAACATATCATATAAAATCGATTATTGACATCCACAAATGAATACATACCATACGAAATGTAACATATCATACTTAATGGAGGGAGACAGATTTACCGTTACTATGTTACGTCTACCCATGAAAAAAGAAACTTCCCTTTTCAGGACCCTGTCTTTCAAAGATAATTCATAAAAATCCAAATAACTTCACAGATCTTCTTTGTAAAGGGTTTAAACCCTGTTTCCCATGCTTGTTCAATGAACCAGAAACAATTAATGAACATGCACCTGTGGAACGGTTGTTAAGAAACTAACAACTTACAGACGGCAATTAAGGTAACAGTTATGAAAACTTAGGACACTAAAGAGGCCTTTCTACTGACTTTGAAAAACACCAAAAGAAAGATGCCCAGGGTTAAGCATGCTGCAAGGAGGCATGAGGACTGCAGATGTGGCCAAGGCAATAAATTGCAATGTCCGTACTGTGAGACGCCTAAGACAGCGCTACAGGGATACAGGATGGACAGCTGACCATCCTCGCAGTGGCAGACCACGCATAACAACACCTGCACAGGATCGGTACATCCGAACATCACACCTGCGGGACAGGTACAGGATGGCAACAACAACTGCCGAGTTACACCAGGAACGCACAATCCCTCCGTCAGTGCTCAGACTGCCCGCAATAGGCTGAGAGAGGCTGGACTGAGGGGTTGTAGGCCTGTTGTAAGGCAGGTCCTCACCAGACATCACCGGCAACAATGTCGCCTATGGGCACAAACCCACCGTCGCTGGACCAGACAGCACTGACAAGTCGCGGTTTTGTCTCACTGGGTGTGATGGTCGGATTCGCGTTTATCGTCGAAGGAATGAGCATTACACTGAGGCCTGTACTCTGGAGCGGGATCGATTTGGAGGTGGAGGGTCGGTTATGGTTTGTGGCGATGTGTCACAGCTTCATTGGACTGAGCTTGTTATCATTGCAGGCAATCTCAACGCTGTGTGTTACAGGGAAGAAATCCTCCTCCCTCATGTGGTACCCTTCCTGCAGGCTCATCCTGACATGACCCTCCAGCATGACAATGCCACCAGCTATACTGCTCGTTCTGTGCCTGATTTCCTGCAAGACAGGAATGTCAGTGTTCTGCCATGGCCAGCGAAGAGCCCGGACCTCAATCCTATTGAGCATATCTGGGACCTGTTGGATCGGAGGGTGAGGGCTAGGGCCATTCTCCCCAGAAATGTCCGGGAACTTGCTGGTGCCTTGGTGGAAGAGTGGGGTAACATCTCACAGCAAGAACGGGCAAATCTGGTGCAGCCCTTGAGGAGGAGAATCACTGCAGTACTTAATGCAGCTGGTGGCCACACCCGATAACAACTGTTACTTTGGATTTTGACCCCCGCTTTGTTCAGGGACACATTATTCCACTTCTGTTAGTCACATGTCTGTGGAACTTGTTCAGTTTATGTCTCAGTTGTTAAGTTTGCTGAAAATAAACACAGTTGACAGTGAGAGGACGTTTCTTTTTTTGCTGAGTTTATATATATTTTTTCAATATATATATATATTTTTTATTAAACCTTTATTTAACTAGGCAAGTCAGTTAATTAACTTATTGGTGACTGGGGGGCAGTATTGAGTAGCTTGGATGAATAAGGTGCCCAGAGTAAACTGCCTGCTACTCAGCCATAAAAGCAAGAATATGCATATAATATAATATATATGCATATATATTTGGATAGGAAACACTCTGAGTATCTAAAACTGTTTGAATGATGTCTGTGAGTATAACAGAACTCATATGGCAGGGGAAAACCTGAGAAAAATCCAACCAGGAATTGGGAAATCTGAGGTTTGTAGGTTTTCAACTCATAGCCTATCAAAGATACAGTGGGATATTGGTCAGATTGCACTTCCTAACGCTTCCACTAAATGCCAACTATCTTTAGAACTTTGTTTGATACTTCTACTGTGAAGGGGGGCCAAATGAGAGGGGATTGAGCCAGGTGTCTGGCAGATTGCCACGAGCTCGTGACGCGCGTTCAAGTGAGAGTTAGCTTGCTTTTCTACAGACAAAGGTATTCTCCGATTGGAACATTATTGAAGATTTCTGATAAAAACATCCTAAAGATTGATTCTATACTTTGTTTGACATGTTTCTACGACCTGTAATATAACTTTTGGGATTTTTCGTCCGACCTTTCGGCTGGATTTGCACACGCGTTTGGATTTGTTTACCAAACTTCCTAACAAAAGGAGGTAGTTGGACATATATGAACTTTATCGAACAAATCAAACATTTATTGTGGAACTGGGATTCCTGGGAGGGCATTCTGATGAAGATCATCAAAGGTAAGTGAATATTTATAATGCTATTTCTGACTAATATTGACTCCACAACATGGCGGATATCTCTTTGGCTGTTTTGGTCTCTGAGCGCCGTACTCAGATTATTGCATGGTATGCTTTTTCCGTAAAGTTTATTTGAAATCTGACACAGCGGTTGCATTAAGGAGTAGTGTATCTATAATTTCATGCATGATAGTTGTATCTTTTATCAATGTTTATTATGAGTATTTCTGTAAATTGATGTGGCTCTCTGCAAAATCACTGCATGTTTTGGAACTACTGAACATTACACGCCAATTGATATAAATATGCACTTTATTGAAACAAAACATACATGTATTGTGTAACATGAAGTTTTATGAGTGTCATCTGATGAAGATCATCAAAGGTTAGTGATTAATTGTATCTATATTTCTGCTTTTTGTGACTCCTCTCTTTGGCTGGAAAAATGGCTGTGTTTTTCTGTGACTTGGTGGTGACCTAACATAATAATTTGTGGTACTTTCACTGTAAAGCCTTTATGAAATCAGACACTGTGGCTGGATTAACGAGAATTTTATCTTTAAAATGGTGTAAAATACTTGTATGCTTGAGGAATTTTAATTATGAGATTTTTGTTGTTTTGAATTTGGCGCCCTGCACTTTCACAGGCTGTTGGCGGGGTGGGACGCTACCGTCCCGAATATCCCAGAGAGGTTAAGAACAAATTCTTATTTACAATGACAGCCTACAATGACGGTAACACGTGTGCTCAACAAATACCTCAATGATGCTTGAGGTGACCATGAGATGCTTTTCTTCCTCAATGTGTAAGTCAACGCAGAGTGTCGCTCATAAAATCATATACACCCATTAGACTCGTGGTGACAGCAAGCTTCTTCCTGTCTGTTGCGCTGTTGGATGAAGTGTTGACATCTGGAGTGTGACTAGTTAGTCACGGAGCAGAGCAGCATCAGTCCTAATTTGAGGAGGCAGAGGGACCTCTCTCATGTGTTTAATGAGCAGGGCTTGGTGTGGAGGCCACAGGGGCCTGCTGCCCTCTGGGAGGGATTCTGCCCTATGGAGTGTCAGGATCTCCACAGACCGAGAGAGAGAGAGAGAGAGAGAGAGAGAGAGAGAGAGAGAGAGAGAGAGAGAGAGACAGCGAGAGAGAGACAGCGAGAGAGAGACAGAGAGAGAGAGACAGAGAGAGAAAGAGAGAGACAGCGAGAGAGAGAGACAGCGAGAGAGAGAGACAGAGAGAGAAAGAGAGAGACAGCGAGAGAGAGAGACAGAGAGTGAGCGAGAAAGAGTGCGCGAGTTGAGAAAGAGAGACAGAGAGAGAGCAAGAGAATGAGAGAGAGAACAAAAGACAGAAAGAGAGAGAGAGAGACAGAGCGAGAGAAAGACAGGGTAATATTTGTGCATATTTAAGTGTGCATTGGGTAGAGGATGTATTGGATGTATTCTATTCTCACAGTAGACTTCCCTTGGCTGTGTTCTGGCTTCTTTATTTCTGTGGTGTATTTTTGTGTCTCATTGAAAATCACTGTCAGGATCTCTCACCCGGTTTTAAGGAGGTGCCATCATCTCTGTACTGTTTTTAGTAGTGACAACACAGGAGGATGATAACACACAGTCCGTCATGCCGTAGGCCCAGCTCTCTGTCTGTCTGTGTCGGACTAGCAGGCAGCTCCCGCCACATGGTGTGAGGTGCACACATGCATGGAATCATTCCTGTGTTTGTGTGTGTGTGTGTGTGTGCGTGCGTGTGCGTGTGTGTGTATGTGTGCATGTACATACAGTTTCTACAGACTGGCAGAGAGTGTGAGTGAAGTTTCAAATGCTCTTGAACAGATTTGGTCAAAAATGAAGAGAAAGTAAACCCTCCATTTCTTTTGTTTAGCACAATTTATTAAAATGGAACCCTGAGGGAGCAGGATTTCAACCTCTGAGTCTGTGTACAATGCCTTCTCCATTCCCATCTAGTAATCCACCTAGCTCGTACTCTGCTATTGTATTCCTATGGTACAATCTTCATCTCATCCATAATGCACAAGAATTAGGATTTTGTAAATAGCTGGGGGACAATCATTGTAGTTGCTGAGTAACTTTCCTACATTCCTCTTGGTATTTAAGGCTGCGGTAGCTACTGTTTTGGTGCCAGACCCACATTTGGTGAACAGAATTGGAAAGGAAACTGAAAATATGACAACATAACATGTCATACATAAAACGAAGGAAGACATTTCACCTTACAGAAATAAGAAAACAGTCATGATTGAATGTTATGCGTTTGTGTGTGACCATGTGTGGCCAATATTGGCTGGATTTCACAACTTGTGGCCACAGATCCTGTATCCTGGTCCTGTATGGCTCAGGTGGTAGAGCATGGTGCTTGTACTGAGGGTTCGATTCCAGGGGCCACCCATACATAACATGGATGCATGCATGACTGTAAATTGCTTTTGATAAAGGGGTCTGCCAAATGGCATATATTATATCCCAGATTGCATTGCCAGCTGTAGAAGAGGGTAAGTTGACTTGGTGTTTGATGGATTATTAAGGTTGGAGTTGGTGTGACCAAGCATTTCACACAACATGTGGTATAGTTGTCAGAACATGTAGGCTGACATTCACATTGTCAACTAGAAAATATGAAACATCCTTATTTACATTATCAAAGTATTTCAATGGGAATAGTTTTATTTCCTTGTACAGCCATATTATCTTTGGCATAGCTTGAAGATGGTATTATTGCTGCCATAAAAACAACGCTTGGATCAATCACTTCCTACCTCAGCATTTCCTATGAAAACCAGCCCTATATTCCAGTAGGGTATTCTTCTAAATGGACATACAAAAATCATTTTATTACAATTCTCGGCTAGGTTTTGACTTAAAAAAGCAAACATTCAATGTAGAACACTGGTTGTCTGAATTAGGCTGATTGTTATAATTGCACAAGTGGTTATGTCTCAGGTACTTTGACAGTCCAGAAGAGATGAACTTCAGAGCAAAGCCACTTCCGACTCCATCATAATGCAACGCAATAAGAAAATACAGCAACATCCTTTGGGATGATTCAAACTGCTCAGAGTATGTACAGTGCATCGGCGGTCATATCAATCTTTTCAGGATTGCACAAACGTTAGGTTTTGTGTTCAGCCTCACACAAGATAGTACTTCATCCCAGATAAAACGAAATAACAACAACAATAATAGACGTACTAGTAAAAATATTGTTTATGGCCTACTCAGTTAAATGTTTCCTGTTGTGTTCTTTCTAACATACCTTTCTCACCTCACCCTCTTTTATGTCCATATCCAACTTCAACATTAATGATTTTTGACTTCTGTTATTGGGTTGTGGTTGTTGGTTGAACAAACAGAGTAACACTACAATATGCAGAGTTTCCAGTTGAGCATTCTAAGAGCCTGAACGTTCTAGAATGCCACAGCCATTTTCTTCTCTAAAGCGTGCCTTAAATCATCCTACAAAAGCATTTTAAACAAATTAAAAACACAAACAATGATAACAACATAATCATAACACTGTTTTTGTTGTCTGTCTGACAGTCCAGAGCGAACCATTTCCACAGCACTGTGCAAACACATAACATATGTAGCTACTGACTATAAAACAAGGCGGGGTGCTCTGGAGAGACGCACTGGATGTTTTGATCGGGCGACGCAGTCCATTGGCCGCTCTCTCTCTCTCTCTCTCTCTCTCTCTCTCTCTCTCTCTCATTGTGGTTGTGTGTGTTCGTGCTATGTTGCATAGCTCTCTTCTCTGCCATAAACCCTATAAGTCCTTAAGTAGGCCAGGGAGGTCAGAGGTCAAGCGTTAGCATCACTGTTAGCTAGCCGGAGGGATGCGTTCATCAACAGCATTGTTTACACACATTGTATCTTTGAGAAGCTCAGATTTTCAAAGAGTAGCGAGTTGAGCGACTGTCTTAGGTATCAAGGCGTTGGAACTATGCAGCCTGTATGTTTCTAGACACACTAGATTGTCGTAACAAATATGTAGAACAGAATGAAAAGCCATATTAGACACATCTGTTCTCTCCAGTATCCACCCACCAGTTTCATCCTCTTGTTTTACAGCCTTCCTTCATAGTGCAATTCTGTTATTATTACGATTTTAGCAAATCACTTACAAGTGGTTCCTCTCCTCAGTACTGCATCTGACCTCTATGTCATGCCTCCCACTCATACCAGACACACACAGACGCCATCCCGGCTCCATGGCTCTACAGTAGCATGATAATCACCACTCACACCAGACACACACAGACGCCATCCCGGCTCCATGGCGCTACAGTAGCATGATAATCACCACTCACACCAGACACACACAGACGTCATCCCGGCTCCATGGCTCTACAGTAGCATGATAATCACCACTCACACTAGACACACACAGACGCCATCCCGGCTCCATGGCTCTACATTAGCATGATAATCACCACTCACACCAGACACACACAGACGCCATCCCGGCTCCATGGCTCTACAGTAGCATGATAATCACCACTCACACCAGACACACACATACGCCATCCCGGCTCCATGGCTCTACAGTAGCATGATCATCACCACTCACACCAGACACACACAGACGCCATCCCGGCTCCATGGCTCTACAGTAGCATGATCATCACCACTCACACCAGACACACACAGACGCCATCCCGGCTCCATGGCTCTACAGCAGCATGAGAATCAATGGCTGCAGTGGCAACTGGCTGAAGACAACTGGCTGTAGGCCTACAGGAAAGGAACAGCCCTGTCCTAGTATGTACCATCTAGTAACAAGACAACCCAGACAGACGTCCTCCATTTTGACTGTATCATATGGCTCATGGAACAGACAGAAACACCCTATGGAACGCCAGTGAGTTCTGACTGGTGTGAACTGGTTCCCCTTGTCCCTGTGAATCATAATGGACCAGCAGAGATGAGGAGTCCACTGAGCTCCATTCCCAGAGCAGCAGACGGAGGGAGGGAGGGAGAATGCTGCACTGTACGGTGGGCTGCTGTTGGTTTTTAGAGTGGTGTTAGTTGGGAATCTGGCTCAGACCAACCTTCCAGTGTGTTGTGTAACAGAAAAAGGAAAACATTGACATTCCCAACATATGGGCTGGTCTGGACACCATGTTTCCCTTCCTGTAATCTGAGTCATCCTCAACCACTGTGTGTCTGTCCCTGGAGAGCAGAGCCCTTCTGATTCCCCGCCCAAACCTTGCAACATCCCCTCTTTGACAACCAACGCGGAGGAAAACAACCCCCGACACTGCAGCATCACAAGGTCTTTCATCAGCAGGTCAATACAGAGAGACTCCCTGGCCAACATGTACCTGAGTCCCTAGATCGGCCCCTTCCCTTTGCCCCCCACACCCTTCACCAAGCAGACATGTAAGGGCACAGTGGTCAAGCACAGGGGACGTCGTTGGGCAACTGAATGTCCTCACTTTGTCACAGCATCAATAAAGTGAAAGAACACAGAAGGAGAGAAACAGACATATTTAACAATATTGTGGCTTTGCATGTTGAGTTGTTTTTTTGCTCAGGGATTCATAGTCCAGTCTGTGTTGAGTTCTCTGACGGTCACATCATGCTCTTCCTGTAGTCAGTCTGCTTGCCGCTGTTGGAGGGTGTGAGGGGTGAGAGGGAGGCAGGGGTGGTGGGCAGCGAGTCCAGCTGACGGTAGAGCGCCCTCAGCTCCTTCACCTCCTCTAGAACATCCTTGGCCTGACCCCATGTGGACGCTGCCTCCTTCAGCAGCCTCTCTGCCTCCGCCCGGGCCCCGTCCGAGGAACCCTTGGAGCCCTTGGAACCTGGCGAGTCCTTCCCTTTCCCCTTCCCCCGCTCCACCTCCTCCCCCTTCGCCCCCTGCACCTGCATCAGCAGCTCCTGAGTTCTCTCCAGCTTCTGAGCGATTAGGTCCTGCAGCTGGCTGATGGGCGGCAGGTTGCCCGGGGGGGCAGAGGTGGCAGAGCGGGGGATGGATGTCCTGGGTTTGGTGGCCTGTGTCCCGGAGTGTGAGAGGATCTCGTCCATGGAGGCGCAGCGGCTTTTCTCGGCCGGTGTGAGCCTCTTGCCTGGCTGAGGAGTGCAGGACTTCCCCATCTGAAGTTGCTGTTTATCGTCCCAGGTGACCCCGGTATCGCGCGGCAGGCTCTGGGACTTCCCAGTGACCTCTGTGGGAGGTGTTAGACAGATGCTACTGATGGCACCCTCTGTTTTGGACCTGAGGCAGTCGAGCTGAGTGGATTTGTCCAGGTTGGCCCGGAAGCTCTTGTCACAGGTGTCCTGGCCGTCTGTGCTGGGGCTGTCCTCCTCCTGGATCAGGTCAAGGGTCAACATGCCGTCAGAGGTAGAAGTGGAGGCCTGGATACGGAGCAAGGAGAAACAGTCTGTTAGTGATATTAGACACCATAAGAAACACTGAGATCAGGGTAAGGCCCATTGTGATTTAGTTAAGTTAGGATTAAACTAATGAAAAATTCCAGTTGAAAGTAGTTTGATCATCACCATGTCCAACTGACTCATTGAATTAAAGCTCAATTGACAGAGTTGGTATTGTCTCCAACCAGCCGTTGTGATAATAAGAAGGGCTAAGACAAGACAGGCCAGGAGAAGCAGGATACCTACCACAGCCATGATGTGTCCTCGTGTAGGCAGGCGCCGTGTGTGAGGGATCTTAGCCCTGTCCCGTGTGAGATGGGACAGAAGGTTTTCATCCTCAACCATGACCTGAAAGAAAGCAAGAAAAAAAGAAAGATGAAAGAGAGCGAGAGAGAGGGAGAGGGTGAGAGATAAAGGAGAGAGAGAGGGAGATAAAGGAGAAATAGAGGGAGAGAGAGAGAGAGAGATAGATAATGGAACAGTCACATGTGGAGTGAGGGGATTGACATGCTTTCACATTAGCCCAAGGGCTGTGTTTGTGTCGGAGTGTGTTGGGTAGTTTATTGATCAGTATTATAGACCTAATCATGGATTGATTATCTACAGGCATGAGATTCACTGGGCCAAATGGGCCACAACAATTTGCATAAGGCCTTTGGAAACAGGCCGCTAACCTATAGATAACCTATAGCTAACCTATAGCTACACTGACAACCAAAACATCTGCACTGTTAACTAGTGATAACACTTTCCACTGATGAAGTGAGTTCAGCCCTATAGCTAACCTATAGCTAACCTATAGCTAACATATAGCTACACGTCTGCACTGTCATCTGGTGATAACACCGTCTCCACTGATGAAGTGAGTTCAGCCCTATAGCTAACCTATAGCTAACCTATAGCTAACCTATAGCTAACCTATAGCTAACCTATAGCTAACCTATAGCTACACTGATGACCAACACGTCTGCACTGTCATCTGGTGATAAAACCGTCTCCACTGATGAAGTGAGTTCAGCTGGAGTGTAGTTTATTCACTGGCTAGTGGGACTAAGCAACATGTCATATTTTATCCGCTGGGATTTTATGTCTAATATCAATGTCATAATTGTCAATTGGATCTGAAAGCTTTTACCCATTACATTATCAGGTGGAACGAGAAAAGATGGAGATGACCAGCATATGTGTGTAGTTAAGAGCACTAGGTTAGCTATCCAGGCTGCATCACAACCAGCTGTGATTGAGAGTCCCATAAGGCGGTGCACAATTGGCCCAGCGTCGTCCGGGTTTGGCCGGTGTAGGCCGTCATTGTAAATAAACTCCCAGTTCTGTGCTGCCAATGACTGGAACGAATTTCAAAAATCACTGAAGCTGGAGACTCATATCTCCCTCACTAACTTTAACCATCAGCTGTCAGAGCAGCTCACAGATCATTGCACTGTACACGGCCCATCTGTAAATAGCCCATCGAACTACCTCATCCCCATCCCCATTTTTTTGCTCCTTTGCACCCCAGTATCTCTACTTGCACATTAATCTTCTGCACATCTATCACTCCAGTGTTTAATTGCTAAATTGTAATTATTTCGCCACTACGGCCTATTTATTGCCTTTACCTCCCTTATCTTACCTCATTTGCACACACTGTATATAGATTTGTTCTATTGTGTTATTGACTTGTTAATTGTTTACTCCATGTGTAACTCTGTGTTGTCTGTTCACACTGCTATGCTTTATCTTGGCCAGGTCGCAGTTGTAAATGAGAACTTGTTCTCAACTAGCCTACCAGGATAAATAAAGGTTCAATTAAAATTAAAATTAAAATAAGGGTGTATTTAAGGGCACTAGCGTTGCTATTGTACACATTCATACATTATGTGTATAAAACACTTTCAACCAATGTTGCATTGCAATTCAATGCAGGTTTATCAACATAGATCTACAGTACGTGTGTACCATCATGTAGGACTCCACCTGCGATAACCCTACAGTTGAGAGCAATGAAACACCATCCTGGTGGAAGAGTGAATCCCGTCTCTGATGTCATCAGGCCATTGAGCAGCAGAGACACTGGAGCCCTGGAGGTAATTGATATCTCTCACAGTGCTGGTGCTGTTGTTCCGAGTCCATCCACACGCCTGACCAGTTGTCCTCTAAATGTATTTTATTTTACGTGAAAGTAGCTCCATGTTGTATTCGTTCTGTTTCTTTAACAGTGATGACATGGATTTGGATAGTCATTGTGAGAGTGCTTCTGCCATCTGTAGCTGTGTGATAGGGACATGTACAGTTTGGGCCATCTATAGCTGTGTGATAGGGACATGTACAGTTTGGGCCATCTATAGCTGTGTGATAGGGACATGTACAGTTTGGGCCATCTATAGCTGTGTGATAGGGACCTGTACAGTTTGGGCTATCTATAGCTGTGTGATAGGGACATGTACAGTTTGGGCCATCTATAGCTGTGTGATAGGGACATGTACTGTTTGGGCCATCTATAGCTGTGTGATAGGGACATGTACAGTTTGGGCCATCTATTGCTGTGTGATAGGGACCTGTACTGTTTGGGCCATCTATAGTTGTGTGATAGGGACATGTACAGTTTGGGCCATCTATAGCTGTGTGATAGGGACCTGTACTGTTTGGGCCATCTATAGCTGTGTGATAGGGACCTGTACAGTTTGGGCCATCTATAGCTGTGTGATAGGGACCTGTACAGTTTGGGCCATCTATAGCTGTGTGATAGGGACCTGTACAGTTTGGGCCATCTATAGCTGTGTGATAGGGACTTGTACAGTTTGGACCATCTATAGCTGTGTGATAGGGACTTGTACAGTTTGGGCCATCTATAGCTGTGTGATAGGGACTTGTACAGTTTGGGCCATCTATAGCTGTGTGATAGGGACATGTACAGTTTGGACCATCTATAGCTGTGTGATAGGGACTTGTACAGTTTGGGCCATCTATAGCTGTGTGATAGGGACTTGTACAGTTTGGGCCATCTATAGCTGTGTGATAAGGACATGTACAGTTTGGGCCATCTATAGCTGTGTGATAGGGACATGTACAGTTTGGACCATCTATAGCTGTGTGATAGGGTCCGTGTGTGTGTGTGTGCGTGCGTGCGTGCGTGTGCTTTTGTGCGTCAGTGTGTGTGTGCATGTGTCCATCCATGTGTGTGTGTTGGGGACTATGTCAAATGTGTGTGTTGTGGCCTTATATAAGGGTGGTGTTGACACGATGCGTTAAGTGCATAAAAGCTCAGAAGTGTGTGTGTGTGTATGTATATGTGTGTTTTAGTGTGTGTACATGTTATTTCACATCAAGCTGCTCCCCTACCGTCTGTCTATTGATGTCATCAGGGCGATTGACCTGCAGTGAGAAGGAGGGATGAAGGATCCATCCCATCATCCCCAAACAGAGAGGGAATCCTTTGATCAGCTGCCTCAGCTAGAAGACTGTCACAGCTGTCACCACCTGTCTGTCTTCTTTATAGAGGTCATTTCATCTACACTACACTAGACTGAAACCCAGAAAATGCCCTCATCAGGAAACCAGTTTAAGATAGAATGGAAGATACGATAACAGTTCCTTCTATTTCTGAAGCACTTTATACATGTCAACATGCTGTGGGAGTTTAGTGTCGGGTCATGAGGGTGTGTGTGAATGAGGGGCGGGTCAATGGATTCCATTCCTCAAAAGTGCATTCAGTAAGATATCCTCTTGCAATTGGCCATGTGACAGATGAAGTGTTGTTTATAAGAGAGAGAGAGGAGAAGGAGAGTGGAGGTGCACAGGGGGGTGTGTGTTACCTCATCCAGGATGCTGTTCTTGGATCTGGTGATTGCTCCATTTAAGGCGTTTATCCAGGACTCCTTCTCCTCTGGACTAACAGCCAGGAACACCAGGTTAGGGACCTGACAGACACAAACGAGAGAGAGGGGATGTAAGAAGCCAGGGCCTTGCACAATATTGTGTAACTGAGAATGAAGGGAGTGTTGAAAATCCTAACATGCATGATTCTCAGTCAACCATCTGTAAGGGATACCTTTCATATAGGTACCATTCCAGAAACCCATATCACTCACGCACACATTCACACACAGATATGACCATATGGTGCTCTTTCTCCCACTGAGGCTACAGGAAACTGCAGCTGTGTGGAGACTCTGAGAATCTCTCTCAGTCTGTGTCTGTCTGTGTGCTGAAACACAAGCTTCCTCCCCTGACAACCCAACATGATACCCTATCCTCCTGCTGCTCTGAGGGTTCTGGGAGATCCTGCAGATGGTGTATGTGTGCGTGTGTGTGAGTCTGTGTGTGCCTCACCAGAAGAGCCTTTCCATGTTTTAAAGGTGAACTGGACTGGCAAACTGTCAGATTTCAAATGGTCTACAAGCATGGGGAATTTGACACTTTCACTCTGTTTCTCAAGTTAGTCTGTCCATCAGCGTTGGTGATCATATACTGGGTGTAGGAGTTGGAGGTGTGGCTAGTCTGGAACACAATGTCCCTGTGAAAGGGATGGAACAGGGGGAGGGAGGGAACAGGGGAAGGGAGGGAACAGGGGGAGGGAGGGAACAGAGGGAGGGAGGACAGTGTCTCTGGGCAGAGACAGAGGTGGGAGGAGCTAAGTAGAGTCAAAGGGGATCATGGCTAATGACTAAGGACAGGGTGTACAGGGTGGTGGCCCGGTCTGGCGAGCCGAGTCAGGTGAGTGTCAATCAGCCTGTCAATCAATCTGGCTGCTGTAACTGATCTGACTATGTTAATATCTGGCTACAGTACCGTGAAACTCATCTCAACAGTGTATTTAAGATGTAAGTATTGATTGTGTTGCTATTGTGGTACAGTACTTTGAGGTACAGGTTTGCTCTTTCCAAGGTTCTAGATCTGGGTTCTTGTGGACACTTCCTGTGGACCCACCGTGTTGCCTGGGGTTCTGGAGCGCAGCAGGGTGAACTTGCTGTGGTTCTTCTTGCTGCGGCTCTTGGCCTTGCGGAGCTCCTCAGAACGCTCGTAATCCGTCAGGTCAACCACCTCCTGGATCTTCTTCTCATCCTTCACCTGCAGATAGACACAATGGACAGATGTTTCAGATAGACACAATGGGCAGATGTTTCAGATAGACACAATAGACAGATGTTTCAGATGTTTCAGATAGACACAATGGACAGATGGCGATGTTTCAGATAGACACAATAGACAGATGTTTCAGATGTTTGAGATAGACACAATGGACAGATGGCGATGTTTCAGATAGACACAATAGACAGATGTTTCAGATGTTTGAGATAGACACAATGGACAGATGGCGATGTTTCAGATAGACAATGGACAGATGGCGATGTTTCAGATAGACACAATGGACAGATGTTTCAGAGACACAATAGACAGATGTTTCAGATGTTTCAGATAGACACAATGGACAGATGTTTCAGATGTTTGAGATAGACAATGGACAGATGGCGATGCTTCAGATAGACACAATGGACAGATGGCGATGTTTCAGATAGACACAATGGACAGATGGCGATGTTTCAGATAGACACAATAGACAGATGCTTCAGATAGACATATTGGACAGATGTTTCAGGTAGACACATTGGACAGATGTTTCAGTTGACACAATAGACAGATGTTTCAGATGACACAATAGACAGATGTTTCAGATAGACACAATGGACAGATTGAGATGTTTCAGATAGACGCAATGGACAGATGGAGATGTTTCAGATAGACACAATAGACAGATGCTTCAGATAGACATATTGGACAGATGTTTCAGGTAGACACATTGGACAGATGTTTCAGTTGACACAATAGACAGATGTTTCAGATGACACAATAGACAGATGTTTCAGATAGACACAATGGACAGATTGAGATGTTTCAGATAGACGCAATGGACAGATGGAGATGTTTCAGATAGACACAATAGACAGATGGAGATGTTTCAGATAGACACAGTAGATAGATGGAGATGTTTGAGATAGACACAGTAGATAGATGGAGATGTTTCAGATAGACAATAGATAGATGGAGATGTTTCAGATAGACACAGTAGATAGATGGAGATGTTGAACAGAAAGCTAAGACTCCAATACAGATGTCAACTTCAACAGAATGAACTGTATGAACTGTAATAGTGTATTCTGTGTCCCTGAAAACTGTGAGAGAGATACAAAGGATGTCCCCCATGTGATGTGTGAGGCTGTATGGTGTAAAGGCGGAGCTAGCAGGCACGAAGTCACTAAAATAGAAACAAAGGCAGTCATCCAATAATGCTGCAGGGTGCAGATAGGGCAGGAGGCCATCAATTCTTGAAGGACACAACCGGTCCGGAACATGCTGGACTAATCACAATGTGCACAATAAGCCCCAACCCTTCCTAGACACAAACTCCCTCCTGTTCCGTGTTGTTAATAACTTGTGTTATTAATCTGACGTCCCCCGCCCCCACCCCACCACCAAACACATCCCAGGACAAAGGCAATAGACTGAACAGGCAGCACCCAGTGACAACACAACAGCTAATTGGATTAAGGTCAGACATGGCTTTGTGTCTGTCCACAACAATCCTAAAACCACATCAGGAGACCACTTATAAAGTCTGGGAAAAATTTGAGAAGATTAGATTTTTGGATATAGTTACCCTTAAATTCAAGTGTACACCTAGCAAGAGGCTGTTGTTTAGCGTGTTTTTGTAGCACACATATGATGGTAGAGTTTGCTAAACAAATAGCCACTGGATTTATGGAAATAATAATTAAATCGTTCTGTCAGGTCAGCAAAGGCTACTTTGTAGTTAACATTTAATTTAGAAGTTTTTTGGGAAAGCCTTTCCATCTACCAGAAGACTGTTTTCATTAGCATCATCGCTAACCGCTACACAAAGACGTAGATGTGCTCACCTCACATACGCAGACAGGGGGATTTCTCGTTGCCTATTCAGGAAGTTGCAGGAAAAACGAATCACTGATGCAGTCTGTTCATTTCTTATGATACACTTGGGCAAATGTAATTGATATCCTACTAAGTTCAATAAATGTTTGAACATCATTGAATTATGTTTAAATCTCTGGATTCGGTGATTCCGTCCACTTTCTCCGCTTCACAGATTTTATATGGCCCTAGGTTTGTAAGAGGTCACCAGTAAAGTGTCACCATCTTAACCCTCCCCAGGTGGCATGGTGGCACTGTGAGTTCAGGTCCGGGGCAGCCAGTTGCCAAATGGGGCACAGCTGTGGGCCTATGACACAACCCCCACGGGACCGTCTATCGTGGGACAGTGTGACGACATGACAGCCATCCTCCCCATAAAGTTAAACATTTTATTGGGCGTACAAAAATTGGGCGTACTAAATTAAAATATTGTTAAACTTTCGTACATAAATGTGCCTCAGTGAGTCAACATACCGCTCGCTGCCTCTCGTGATTTTAGTTTTCTGAACCTTGGTGGAGCCATACACACTCCTTAGAACAGGGTTTCCCTAACTGGGTCCTGGGGACCCCTAGGGGGGCACGTTTTAGTTTTCTGAACCTTGGGGGAGCCATACACACTCCTTAGAACAGGGTTTCCCTAACTGGGTCCTGGGGACCCCCAGGTGGGCACGTTTTAGTTTTCTGAACCTTGGTGGAGCCTTACACACTCCTTAGAACAGGGTTTCCCTAACGGGGTCCTGGGGACTCCCAGGTGGGCACGTTTTAGTTTCTGCCCTAACACTACACAGCTGATTGATGATGAAATGATCAACTAATCATCAAGCTTTGATCACTTGAATAAGATGTGTAGTGTTAGGAGCAAAAACTAAAACGTGCAGCCCTGGGGGTCCCGAGAACCGAGTTTGAGAAACGCTGCCGTAGAACAATCAAAAGGCCTGTTTGCACTGAGACAAGGCAGATATCTATTCGTTATCTAGCTGGTAAGCTAATGGTCAGACAGCCAGTCAGGAAAAAGATTAATACATGTATTTAGAAAATGGGTTTATAAGAATACTTATTTGTGCTTTCAGACAGGAATAACAATTCAAAAACAGAAATGGTCATTGCATAAACATGATACATTTGGGTGATTTAAAGTGTTTACAAAGGATTAGATTTCAGCTATATGGCATCGCTGTTGGGAGATGTGTTGTGGCCCTGGGTGGGTGGGTGAGTTGGGCTGTGGGTTTAGGATTGAAAGAGTAGATGGCACCCGACAGAAGGTTTTGGAGATATCATAACCCTCGGCCACCCCCCTCCCTCCCAACACATGTCCCCCTCAGCGCTGACACTCACTTTGGTTTTAATCCCCCCCCCCTCACACACTTTGTCACTACTCATCAGGGAGGGGGGGCCCTGAGCCAATGTGATGTTGGAGCTCAGAGCCACAAAGCCAGACTTGAGTCTGTCTTCCTCTTTCTCTGTGACAGTGTCTGGGACTGATAACCACAGACTGTATGCATCATACTGTCTATCCACCATAATGTCCATCCACCACACTGTCTATCCACCATACTGTCTACCCACCAAACTGTCAATCCACCACACTGTCTATCCACCATACTGTCTATCAACCATACTGTCTATCCACCGTACTGTCTATCCACCATACTGTCTATCCACCATACTGTCTATCCACCACACTGTCTATCCACCACACTATCAATCCACCACACTGTCTATCCACCACACTGTCTATCCACCATACTGTCTATCCACCATACTGTCTATCCACCATACTGTCTATCCACCACACTGTCTATCCACCATACTGTCTATCCACCACACTGTCTATCCACCATACTGTCTATCCACCATACTGTCTATCCACCATACTGTCTACCCACCAAACTGTCAATCCACCACACTGTCTATCCACCATACTGTCTATCCACCATACTGTCTATCCACCGTACTGTCTATCCACCATACTGTCTATCCACCATACTGTCTATCCACCACACTGTCTATCCACCATACTGTCTATCCACAACACTGTCTATCCACCATACTGTCTATCCACAGACACCAGTTCTTTCCTCTCTTCTGCTGATGAAAAAGCTAATCTTGTCACATTCATTCTGACACCTTTAAGTCACAGGACTCTGTCACCTTGTCATCTTCTATGACTTCCTGTGGTTGAGTGGAGAGACACCATGTACTGTCCACTGTATGATTTCAGAAGGGAGAAGACCAGACATGGTGTGACCGTGCTTTGCCTCAAACATCACCCTGGTTGGTTTACTGTCAGAAAGCCTCTCTCAACTGGTTCCCAGCGCACAGCAGGACCTGCGCTGACGTCACTTGATCCCTCAGCACAACTAGGCCCTCGCTAAGTGGCAATCAATTTCCATTAGTGGAGCAGGATAGAGACTGACCAAACTGTGCAGAAGCTGTAGGACACATGCATGGCTGGATGTAAGGCTGGACCTGGGAGACAGCAGGACAAGATAGGCAGCAGGGCAATGCCAACGCTAGTCCAGTCAACTGACTCTACACTCTTCTTCCCTCTCAGAGGTGCCTCCAGAACGCAGTGGTCAGGCCAACATCGTCACTCTTCTTAGAACTCAAAGGCAGCATATTGCAAGTCAGCAATGTCTGAACCTACTGGATAGAATGGGAGAGAGGAGGGAGTGTCACATAATACTGGTTCAGTTGGGTTTATTGGTCAGGACAGGAGATATATTAATACTGTTTCAGTTGGGTTTAGTGGTCAGGACAGGAGATATATTAATACTGGTTCAGATGGGTTTAGTGGTCAGGACAGGAGATATATTAATACTGTTTCAGTTGGGTTTAGTGGTCAGGACAGGAGATATATTAATACTGGTTCAGATGTGTTTAGTGGTCAGGACAGGAGATATATTAATACTGTTTCAGATGGGTTTAGTGGTCAGGACAGGAGATATATTAATACTGTTTCAGTTGGGTTTAGTGGTCAGGACAGGAGATATATTAATACTGTTTCAGATGGGTTTAGTGGTCAGGACAGGAGATATATTAATACTGGTTCAGATGGGTTTAGTGGTCAGGACAGGAGATATATTAATACTGTTTCAGTTGGGTTTAGTGGTCAGGACAGGATATATATTAATACTGTTTCAGATGGGTTTAGTGGTCAGGACAGGAGATATATTAATACTGTTTCAGATGGTTTAGTGGTCAGGACAGGATATATATTAATACTGTTTCAGATGGGTTTAGTGGTCAGGACAGGATATATATTAATACTGTTTCAGATGGTTTAGTGGTCAGGACAGGAGATATATTAATACTGTTTCAGATGGGTTTAGTGGTCAGGACAGGAGATATATTAATACTGTTTCAGTTGGGTTTAGTGGTCAGGACAGGAGATATATTAATACTGTTTCAGTTGGATTTAGTGGTCAGGACAGGAGATATATTAATACTGTTTCAGATGGGTTTAGTGGTCAGGACAGGAGATATATTAATACTGTTTCAGTTGGGTTTAGTGGTCAGAACAGAAGATATATTAATACTATTTCAGTTGGGTTTAGTGGTCAGGACAGGAGATATATTAATACTGTTTCAGTTGGGTTTAGTGGTCAGGACAGGAGATATATTAATACTGTTTCAGTTGGGTTTAGTGGTCAGGACAGGAGATATATTAATACTGTTTCAGTTGGGTTTAGTGGTCAGGACAGGATATATATTAATACTGTTTCAGTTGGGTTTAGTGGTCAGGACAGGAGATATATTAATACTGTTTCAGATGGGTTTAGTGGTCAGGACAGGAGATATATTAATACTGTTTCAGATGGGTTTAGTGGTCAGGACAGGAGATATATTAATACTGTTTCAGATGGGTTTAGTGGTCAGAACAGGAGATATATTAATACTGTTTCAGTTGGGTTTAGTGGTCAGGACAGGAGATATATTAATAATGTTTCAGTTGGGTTTAGTGGTCAGGACAGGAGATATATTAATACTGTTTCAGATGGGTTTAGTGGTCAGAACAGAAGATATATTAATACTATTTCAGTTGGGTTTAGTGGTCAGGACAGGAGATATATTAATACTGTTTCAGTTGGGTTTAGTGGTCAGGACAGGAGATATATTAATACTGTTTCAGATGGGTTTAGTGGTCAGGACAGGAGATATATTAATACTGTTTCAGATGGTTTAGTGGTCAGGACAGGAGATATATTAATACTGTTTCAGTTGGGTTTAGTGGTCAGGACAGGATATATATTAATACTGTTTCAGTTGGGTTTAGTGGTCAGGACAGGAGATATATTAATACTGTTTCAGATGGGTTTAGTGGTCAGGACAGGATATATATTAATACTGTTTCAGATGGGTTTAGTGGTCAGGACAGGATATATATTAATACTGTTTCAGATGGGTTTAGTGGTCAGGACAGGAGATATATTAATACTGTTTCAGTTGGGTTTAGTGGTCAGGACAGGATATATATTAATACTGTTTCAGTTGGGTTTAGTGGTCCGGACAGGAGATACCTGTATATTAATACTGTTTCAGATGGGTTTAGTGGTCAGGACAGGAGATATATTAATACTGTTTCAGTTGGGTTTAGTGGTCAGGACAGGAGATATATTAATACTGTTTCAGATGTGTTTAGTGGTCAGGACAGGATATATATTAATACTGTTTCAGATGGTTTAGTGGTCAGAACAGAATATATATTAATACTATTTCAGTTGGGTTTAGTGGTCAGGACAGGAGATATATTAATACTATTTCAGTTGGGTTTAGTGGTCAGGACAGGAGATATATTAATACTGTTTCAGATGGGTTTAGTGGTCAGGACAGGAGATATATTAATACTGTTTCAGATGGGTTTAGTGGTCAGGACAGGAGATATATTAATACTATTTCAGTTGGGTTTGGGGATCAGGACAGGAGATATATTAATACTGTTTCAGTTGGGTTTAGTGGTCAGGACAGGAGATATATTAATACTGTTTCAGTTGGGTTTAGTGGTCAGGACAGGAGATATATTAATACTGTTTCAGATGGGTTTAGTGGTCAGAACAGGAGATATATTAATACTGTTTCAGTTGGGTTTAGTGGTCAGGACAGGAGATATATTAATACTGTTTCAGTTGGGTTTAGTGGTCAGGACAGGAGATATATTAATACTGTTTCAGTTGGGTTTAGTGGTCAGGACAGGAGATATATTAATACTGTTTCAGTTGGGTTTAGTGGTCAGGACAGGAGATATATTAATACTGTTTCAGTTGGGTTTAGTGGTCAGGACAGGATATATATTAATACTGTTTCAGATGGGTTTAGTGGTCAGAACAGAAGATATATTAATACTGGTTCAGTTGGGTTTAGTGGTCAGGACAGGAGATATATTAATACTGTTTCAGTTGGGTTTAGTGGTCAGGACAGGAGATATATTAATACTGTTTCAGTTGGGTTTAGTGGTCAGGACAGGATATATATTAATACTGTTTCAGATGGGTTTAGTGGTCAGAACAGGAGATATATTAATACTGTTTCAGTTGGGTTTAGTGGTCAGGACAGGAGATATATTAATACTGTTTCAGTTGGGTTTAGTGGTCAGGACAGGAGATATATTAATACTGTTTCAGTTGGGTTTAGTGGTCAGGACAGGAGATATATTAATACTGTTTCAGTTGGGTTTAGTGGTCAGGACAGGAGATATATTAATACTGTTTCAGTTGGGTTTGGGGATCAGGACAGGAGATATATTAATACTGTTTCAGATGGGTTTAGTGGTCAGGACAGGAGATATATTAATACTGTTTCAGTTGGGTTTAGTGGTCAGGACAGAAGATATATTAATACTGTTTCAGTTGGGTTTAGTGGTCAGGACAGGAGATATATTAATACTGTTTCAGTTGGGTTTGGGGATCAGGGCAGGAGGAGACTCATTGAGGCTAGGTGACCTCGGCTAGCGTCAAGACAGACCAGGGTATCCTCTGAGGAGAAGCCTATCTGATGTAGCCTCAACAGAGCCAGAACCTGAGCCGGACTCTGCTCACGTGACGCGTCACAAGTAGGCGATAACCAAACAGTGTGTTTGTTAAGCTTGGAGCCCATATCTGCTCGCCAAGGAACATGGAGAACACATTGTCCCCTCGTCAAGCTTGGTTTGGACTCTTTTGTGAAGGAGGCCCTGTTTCAAGACCAGCCATTAAACTCCATAGGTGGAAAAACAACAAGCACTGTGTTCGGTGGCCCTGATACCTGCCTAGGAAGAAACGGATATCAAAACGCCATCTTGTCCGGCTTTGTTGGAGGCTCTTTGTAGCATTCAGCTATTCCAAGGCTTGGCCCTGGCTATACATAGACCCTCAACGAGAAGGAGAAACCCAAGTGCTCGCCACACAAAAGATGCCGGTGCTAATTTTGGCTGAAGACGTTCTGTGCCGACAAAACTACGGGGGACTTTTTCCGTTGCGGATTGGGGGAGTGTGGGGAATAATTAACAGCTCTTATGTATTGCATTGAGAATAAAGTAGGGGCATCCATTTTCAAGGTAACACTTTCCAAAAGGATGAGGCCCCTCCAAAATATTCCCCAATGATACTGATGAATAAAAACAGCATATTGTGGATCTCTCTCCTACCACTCATGATCATATATATGATACATGTTTTCCAGTGGTATAAAGTATATCTGTGAGGTCACAAGCAGGCCTGAAACACATCAGATTATGTATCATGTAACCACTAATCACCATCCCTAGTTTCACCAAAGTGCAGCCAATACCCTATAATCACTCATAAGGTGAGTTCCCTTCAGGTTAAAGGGCCAGTGTTTGGGTTGAAAAAACTGAATTCCCTGCATCTTGACTGTACATGAGGGAATCATGCATTTTCCCTCTGTGTATTTACAAGCATTATTCCACATAATATATAACAATATATGCCACTGAGCAGAAGCTTTTATGCAGAGTGATTTACAGATGGCCCCAAGAAAGGAACCCACTCGCCTGGTGTTACAAGCTACTGATAGAGTTACAGAGGATCACCTCATGGTACTGGGTGGAGGTGGAGCCTATGAGGCTAGCCCTGTAATTGGTGCATTCATCTCCCCAGGGGAACATTATAGTCCCCTGTATAGGTGTTGTTGTATTTTTTATATTCTAATCCCAGGAGAATCCTCACTTCAACCAACACCTGATGCAAGACTAATCTTGACTGAAAGAGTGATCAATCGAGGATGATGACAGTGACGATGTGCATTCATGGTATCATCGCCTCTAAAATGTAGGGACCCTTTAAGCTCTCTGGCCCAGTGTCTATGTAAATCATGGTTTATGAGGACACACACATGGATTCTGTTTCACACCAGCTGCCTCCAGGGGAGATTCTCTAGAACAGGTTTTCCCAAACTGGGGTATGCAATGCCGTCGGGGGTACGCCAAATCAAACTGTGATTCGCATTTAAAAAAATATATTTATGTGATTCACATTTTCAAACAGTCCATTTATATTTTCCAACGGGGCTATATATTTGGGTGAGTTTTTTCTTCTTGCCTGAGTGGCCTCGTTTCACTGCCAAAAATACAATTAAACCATCTAGTGATCATCGAAATAACAACACAATGTCAAAGACAGGTAGCCTAGTCAAATAATTAACATCCAATCACATTAACCGTTACTCTCTCATGGGGATTCCACTAACGGTCTGTATGTAGCCAAACGCTGCTCATTCCGTTTGCCCCAAAAATGGATTTATGGTTAACAAAAGTAAGGCCCGTGTCCATAGAGACACATAGCAGCTCTACTGGTAGTACTGCTACTACCAGCAGTACTACACCTGCACCTGTCCACGACACAAGTTGTTCTGCTTCCACGAGCACATCCAACACTAGCATCAGTAATTCTAGGGACAGGGACGTTGGACCATCGAAGAGGCACAAATATGATGAGAACTACATTGATTTGGGGTTCACTTATATTGGGAGTAGTGCCTTTCCACAGCCACAGTGTGTTATATGTGCAAAAGTACCCTCTCACAACTCGATGAAACCTTCACTCTTGCGCAGACATATAGAAACACAACATGCCATTTTGAAAAATAAGCCACAGGAGTTTTTTGAGCGAGAATTAAGACGACTTTCGAGTAGTAAGACATGTATATAAAAGCAACAGATACCATTAATAAGAAGGGGCTAGGAGCTTCTTATATGGTGAGCTACTGAGTGGCTAGGACAGGCAAGCCCCATACTATTGTGGAGGACTTCATTCTTCCTGCTGCCGTGGATATGGCTGGGACAATGCTGGCCAAAAAAACGGCAAATAAAAGTATACAGACAATGTCTTCATCAAAAAACTGTTTCACGACACATCAGTGACATTGTAAGAGATGTTTTGAAACAATTACTGCTTCGCATACAAGCCAGTGAATTCTATGCATTATAGCTCGATGTGTCAACAGATGTGGCGTGCCTGGCACAGCTTTGTGACATCAAATGGACTTTGGTGGTCAAGATGTGTTGGTATCTGTACTGATGGTGCAAAGCCATGACAGGGAGACATAGTGGAGTGGTAACGCGCGTGCAAGCATTTGCTCCCGACCCCACTTGGGTGCACTGCAGCATCCACCGAGAGGCTCTTGGGTACAGTGCAGCATGCACTGAGAGGCTCTTGCTGCCATAGGAATGCCTGACAGCTTGAAAGACGTTTTGGACACTTACAGTGAAAATGGTTAACTTTGTTAAAGCAAAGCCCCTGTATTTTATGCACTATGCAATGATATGGGATGTGACCATGTAACGTTTTTACAACATACAGAAATGCGCTGGTTATCAAGGGGCAAAGTATTGACAAGTTTTTTAAATTGAGAGACGAGCTTAAAGTTTTCTTCACTTTGACCATAATTTTCACTTGTCTGACCGCTTTCATGATGACGAGTTTCTCACACGACTGGCCTATCTGGGTGATGTTTTTTCTAGGCTGAATGATCTGAATCTAGGATTACAGGGACTCTCATCAACTAAATTCAATGTGTGAGACAAAATTGAGGCTGTGATTAAGAAGTTGGTGCTCTTCTCTGTCTGCATTAACAAGGACAACACACAGGTCATATAGCGAATAACCTGAGTGAGTTGGGTGTGCAATTACGCAGATACTTTCCAGAAATGGATGACACAAACAACTGGATTCGTTATCCCTTACATGCCCTGCCTCCTGTACAGTTTCCGATATCTGAACAAGAGAGCCTCATCGAAATTGCAACAAGCGGTTCTGTGAAAATTGAATTTAATCAGAAGCCACTGCCAGATTTCTGGATAGGGCTGCACTCAGTTTGCCTTGGAAAATCATGCTGTTAAGACACTGATGCCCTTTGCAACCACGTACCTATGTGAGAGTGGATTCTCGGCCCTCACTAGCATGAAAACTAAATACAGGCACAGACTGTGTGTGGAAAATGATTTAAGACTGAGACTCTCTCCAATACAACCCAACATTGCAGAGTTATGTGCATCCTTTCAAGCACACCATTTTCATAAACCTGTGGTGAGTTATTCACAATGTTCAATTAACAAATAAGGTTTTATATGTAAGATGGTTACATAAAGAGCAAAATGATTGATTATTATTATTATTTGTGCCCTGGTCCTATAAGAGCTCTTTGTCACTTCCCATGAGCCGCGTTGTGACAGAAACTCACACTCATTCTTTGTTTAATAAATGTATTGTATAATGTATGTGTGCAGGGTTACAATGATGGCAAAAAACAACATTTGAGAGTGCGCTGACCCTGGTGCTAGAGGGGGTACAGCTGGGGGTTGAATGTTTGAAGGGGTACGGGACTATAAAAAGTTTGGGAACCACTGCTCTAGAACATCCAAAAAGTTTCAGCCACATCTGTACAGATCAAGATGCCCACCAGATTCAGTGAGCATCTCTAACTACTACATTAATAAATGATGAGCATTCAGGCACTATAACGTGAATCCACACACTCTCAATCACCATTCTCCAGAAAGATCAGATCACCAGAAGGTATACAGTATGGGCAAATGTCATTAGAGTTGCATGGAGTAGCGTTGGGAGGCTATCAGGGAGGTGGGAGGGAGGGGAGCATGGAGTAGCGTTGGGAGGCTATCAGGGAGGTGGGAGGGAGGGGAGCATGGAGTAGCGTTGGGAGGCTATCAGGGAGGTGGGAGGGATGGGAGCATGGAGTAGCGTTGGGAGGCTATCAGTGAGGTGGGAGGGATGGGAGCATGGAGTAGCGTTGGGAGGCTATCAGGGAGGTGGGAGGGATGGGAGCATGGTGTAGTGTTGGGAGGCTATCAGGGAGGTGGGAGGGATGGGAGCATGGAGTAGCGTTGGGAGGCTATCAGGGAGGTGGGAGGGATGGGAGCATGGAGTAGTGTTGGGAGGCTATCAGTGAGGTGGGAGGGAGGGGAGCATGGAGTAGCGTTGGGAGGCTATCAGGGAGGTGGGAGGGATGGGAGCATGGAGTAGCGTTGGGAGGCTATCAGGGAGGTGGGAGGGATGGGAGCATGGAGTAGCGTTGGGAGGCTATCAGTGAGGTGGGAGGGAGGGGAGCATGGAGTAGCGTTGGGAGGCTATCAGGGAGGTGGGAGGGAGGGGAGCATGGAGTAGCGTTGGGAGGCTATCAGTGAGGTGGGAGGGATGGGAGCATGGAGTAGCGTTGGGAGGCTATCAGTGAGGTGGGAGGGATGGGAGCATGGAGTAGCGTTGGGAGGCTATCAGTGATGTGGGAGGGATGGGAGCATGGAGTAGCGTTGGGAGGCTATCAGGGAGGTGGGAGGGATGGGAGCATGGAGTAGCGTTGGGAGGCTATCAGGGAGGTGGGAGGGATGGGAGCATGGAGTAGCGTTGGGAGGCTATCAGGGAGGTGGGAGGGATGGGAGCATGGAGTAGCGTTGGGAGGCTATCAGGGAGGTGGGAGGGATGGGAGCATGGAGTAGCGTTGGGAGGCTATCAGGGAGGTGGGAGGGATGGGAGCATGGAGTAGTGTTGGGAGGCTATCAGTGAGGTGGGAGGGAGGGGAGCATGGAGTAGCGTTGGGAGGCTATCAGGGAGGTGGGAGGGATGGGAGCATGGAGTAGCGTTGGGAGGCTATCAGTGAGGTGGGAGGGATGGGAGCATGGAGTAGTGTTGGGAGGCTATCAGTGAGGTGGGAGGGAGGGGAGCATGGAGTAGCGTTGGGAGGCTATCAGTGAGGTGGGAGAGATGGGAGCATGGAGTAGCGTTGGGAGGCTATCAGGGAGGTGGGAGGGATGGGAGCATGGAGTAGCGTTGGGAGGCTATCAGTGAGGTGGGAGGGAGGGGAGCATGGAGTAGCGTTGGGAGGCTATCAGGGAGGTGGGAGGGAGGGGAGCATGGAGTAGCGTTGGGAGGCTATCAGGGAGGTGGGAGGGAGGGGAGCATGGAGTAGCGTTGGGAGGCTATCAGGGAGGTGGGAGGGAGGGGAGCATGGAGTAGCGTTGGGAGGCTATCAGTGAGGTGGGAGAGATGGGAGCATGGAGTAGCGTTGGGAGGCTATCAGTGAGGTGGGAGGGATGGGAGCATGGAGTAGCGTTGGGAGGCTATCAGTGAGGTGGGAGGGATGGGAGCATGGAGTAGCGTTGGGAGGCTATCAGGGAGGTGGGAGGGATGGGAGCATGGAGTAGCGTTGGGAGGCTATCAGGGAGGTGGGAGGGATGGGAGCATGGAGTAGCGTTGGGAGGCTATCAGGGAGGTGGGAGGGAGGGGAGCATGGAGTAGCGTTGGGAGGCTATCAGGGAGGTGGGAGGGATGGGAGCATGGAGTAGCGTTGGGAGGCTATCAGGGAGGTGGGAGGGATGGGAGCATGGAGTGGCGTTGGGAGGCTATCAGGGAGGTGGGAGGGATGGGAGCATGGAGTAGCGTTGGGAGGCTATCAGTGAGGTGGGAGGGATGGGAGCATGGAGTAGCGTTGGGAGGCTATCAGTGAGGTGGGAGGGATGGGAGCATGGAGTAGCGTTGGGAGGCTATCAGTGAGGTGGGAGGGATGGGAGCATGGAGTAGCGTTGGGAGGCTATCAGGGAGGTGGGAGGGAGGGGAGCATGGAGTAGCGTTGGGAGGCTATCAGGGAGGTGGGAGGGATGGGAGCATGGAGTAGCGTTGGGAGGCTATCAGTGAGGTGGGAGGGATGGGAGCATGGAGTAGCGTTGGGAGGCTATCAGTGAGGTGGGAGGGATGGGAGCATGGAGTAGCGTTGGGAGGCTATCAGTGAGGTGGGAGGGATGGGAGCATGGAGTAGCGTTGGGAGGCTATCAGGGAGGTGGGAGGGATGGGAGCATGGAGTAGCATTGGGAGGCTATCAGTGAGGTGGGAGGGATGGGAGCATGGAGTAGCGTTGGGAGGCTATCAGTGAGGTGGGAGGGATGGGAGCATGGAGTAGCGTTGGGAGGCTATCAGTGATGTGGGAGGGATGGGAGCATGGAGTAGCGTTGGGAGGCTATCAGGGAGGTGGGAGGGATGGGAGCATGGAGTAGCGTTGGGAGGCTATCAGGGAGGTGGGAGGGATGGGAGCATGGAGTAGCGTTGGGAGGCTATCAGGGAGGTGGGAGGGATGGGAGCATGGAGTAGCGTTGGGAGGCTATCAGTGAGGTGGGAGGGATGGGAGCATGGAGTAGCGTTGGGAGGCTATCAGTGAGGTGGGAGAGATGGGAGCATGGAGTAGCGTTGGGAGGCTATCAGGGAGGTGGGAGGGATGGGAGCATGGAGTAGCGTTGGGAGGCTATCAGGGAGGTGGGAGGGAGGGGAGCATGGAGTAGCGTTGGGAGGCTATCAGTGAGGTGGGAGGGATGGGAGCATGGAGTAGCGTTGGGAGGTTATCAGTGAGGTGGGAGGGATGGGAGCATGGAGTAGCGTTGGGAGGCTATCAGTGATGTGGGAGGGATGGGAGCATGGAGTAGCGTTGGGAGGCTATCAGGGAGGTGGGAGGGATGGGAGCATGGAGTAGCGTTGGGAGGCTATCAGTGAGGTGGGAGGGATGGGAGCATGGAGTAGCGTTGGGAGGCTATCAGTGAGGTGGGAGGGATGGGAGCATGGTGTAGTGTTGGGAGGCTATCAGGGAGGTGGGAGGGATGGGAGCATGGAGTAGCGTTGGGAGGCTATCAGGGAGGTGGGAGGGATGGGAGCATGGAGTAGCGTTGGGAGGCTATCAGGGAGGTGGGAGGGATGGGAGCATGGAGTAGCGTTGGGAGGCTATCAGGGAGGTGGGAGGGATGGGAGCATGGAGTAGCGTTGGGAGGCTATCAGGGAGGTGGGAGGGATGGGAGCATGGAGTAGCGTTGGGAGGCTATCAGTGAGGTGGGAGGGATGGGAGCATGGAGTAGCGTTGGGAGGCTATCAGTGAGGTGGGAGGGATGGGAGCATGGAGTAGCGTTGGGAGGCTATCAGGGAGGTGGGAGGGAGGGGAGCATGGAGTAGCGTTGGGAGGCTATCAGTGAGGTGGGAGGGATGGGAGCATGGAGTAGCGTTGGGAGGCTATCAGTGAGGTGGGAGGGATGGGAGCATGGAGTAGCGTTGGGAGGCTATCAGGGAGGTGGGAGGGATGGGAGCATGGAGTAGCGTTGGGAGGCTATCAGGGAGGTGGGAGGGATGGGAGCATGGAGTAGCGTTGGGAGGCTATCAGTGAGGTGGGAGGGATGGGAGCATGGAGTAGCGTTGGGAGGCTATCAGTGAGGTGGGAGGGATGGGAGCATGGAGTAGTGTTGGGAGGCTATCAGTGAGGTGGGAGGGATGGGAGCATGGAGTAGCGTTGGGAGGCTATCAGTGAGGTGGGAGGGATGGGAGCATGGAGTAGCGTTGGGAGGCTATCAGTGAGGTGGGAGGGATGGGAGCATGGAGTAGCGTTGGGAGGCTATCAGGGAGGTGGGAGGGATGGGAGCATGGTGTAGTGTTGGGAGGCTATCAGGGAGGTGGGAGGGATGGGAGCATGGAGTAGCGTTGGGAGGCTATCAGGGAGGTGGGAGGGATGGGAGCATGGAGTAGCGTTGGGAGGCTATCAGGGAGGTGGGAGGGATGGGAGCATGGAGTAGCGTTGGGAGGCTATCAGGGAGGTGGGAGGGAGGGGAGCATGGAGTAGCGTTGGGAGGCTATCAGTGAGGTGGGAGGGATGGGAGGATGGAGTAGCGTTGGGAGGCTATCAGTGAGGTGGGAGGGATGGGAGCATGGAGTAGCGTTGGGAGGCTATCAGTGAGGTGGGAGGGATGGGAGCATGGAGTAGCGTTGGGAGGCTATCAGGGAGGTGGGAGGGATGGGAGCATGGAGTAGCGTTGGGAGGCTATCAGGGAGGTGGGAGGGATGGGAGCATGGAGTAGCGTTGGGAGGCTATCAGTGAGGTGGGAGGGATGGGAGCATGGAGTAGCGTTGGGAGGCTATCAGTGAGGTGGGAGGGAGGGGAGCATGGAGTAGCGTTGGGAGGCTATCAGGGAGGTGGGAGGGATGGGAGCATGGAGTAGCGTTGGGAGGCTATCAGTGAGGTGGGAGGGATGGGAGCATGGAGTAGTGTTGGGAGGCTATCAGTGAGGTGGGAGGGATGGGAGCATGGAGTAGTGTTGGGAGGCTATCAGGGAGGTGGGAGGGATGGGAGCATGGAGTAGCGTTGGGAGGCTATCAGGGAGGTGGGAGGGATGGGAGCATGGAGTAGCGTTGGGAGGCTATCAGGGAGGTGGGAGGGATGGGAGCATGGCAACATGCACTGGTGATATCAAAGATACAGAAATAGCCTCAGTAACACCCCCTGTGCCCCCTCCCATGCTCCCATAGCCACGACTTGGCAGCGGTCTCTGGCTCTGGTTCGACAGAGGAACAGGTGAGGACAGGGAGGGAGGCAGGGGGCGGGAGAGCCAACCGTTGACTGTGGTTTTGAAGAGAAAAACACAGCTGCTCCAGAAAAAAACATCCAATGTTTGGAGAACTCCCTTGTTTCAGAGGCAGAATGGAATGAGACGCCACGTGAGCACGGAGAAACGAACAGCGTGACAGATTAGTTTCCTCAGTGCTTGAAAAGGAAAAGCAGTATAGAACCCACGAGGCGGACTTCCGTCTCTCTTTATCTCCCTCACTTTCTCTTTCTTTCTCCTTTGTCAGGTTAGGATATTGACCAATGTCCACTCCCAGCTCTTACTGAGTGTAGGACAAACTAAAGGAATGAAGACACTCTGTCCATGTTGTGTGGCGTTCTGTATTCACTGTGTTAGGAACAAACCTAATTCTGCATAAAAAAATGAAGGGAATTTTCAACACACTTTCATAATGTTCAAGTGTTAGTAACTCCCAACACCTCAGTTTCTAATATACAGTATGTCTATATAAATTACACTGAGAATTGTGCCAGGACGATCCATTCTGTGTCTACATTATGTTAATAACTCCCAACACCTCAGTTTCTAATATACAGTATGTCTATATAAATTACACTGAGAATTGTGCCAGGACGATCCATTCTGTGTCTACATTATGTTAATAACTCCCAACACCTCAGTTTCTAATATACAGTATGTCTATATAAATTACACTGAGAATTGTGCCAGCACGATCCATTCTGTGTCTACATTCTGTGAGAAAACAAATGTCATCCTACATCAGCAGTATGAGTCACCGTGTTCATGTGAGTCACAGCCCCTCTCCATCAGTGTGGATCAACTGAGTGATGGCTTCTCAGACACAGTGCTCATACCAGGTGAGGTTCCTAAAGCCATGCCTGGACTGAAAACAGCTACTAGCCTCGTCGACACCATCACATCAGTGTTTGCAGAGATGAAGGTAATGGGTAAAAGCAATAGAAGGAAAACTCCCCTGAGCCTATTGAGATGCTAGATGGAACCATCTCTATACAGCTTCACCCATCCAGTCCATGCAGACCTTTACCACATAATAGAAGGAAAACTCCCCTGAGCCTATTGAGATGCTAGATGGAACCATCTCTATACAGCTTCACCCATCCAGTCCATGCAGATGTTTACCACATAATAGAAGTAGATAATTGTCCGTGTCAATCCACAGCCAATTGACACCAACTTGTAGCAACAGGTAACACATTCACAAAAATAGAGGAAGTGTATTCTCACATGTAGACGGACATAACAAGCCCTTGTCTCTACGGTTGACTCTTGTACTACTTCCTTTAAAAACAGTGGTTGAGTGCATTCTACTAGGTGGTAGAGAATCTTGGTCTCCCCACATAACACCGTCTTGTCACTTCAGTCGTGTAGGTCTCAGGAGAACTCAGCCAGTTAGTGACAGTTACAGCCACAGACAGGGTGATGAAGGTTCAAATGATTATGGTGTCAAAAACCAAAAACACTCTCTGACAGTATTGAATGAATTGTTTATAATTCCTAAATCACCTCAACCTTTATTTCAGTTGGGTGCTACTAACACCGGAGGGAGTGAGTAGTAGATTAGGCTACTGATCATGGTGAGAACCTGACCCTCTGACTGTATAACCCTAATTATGAGTCTTAATGCAAATAGTGAGGTCAGATTTGGTCCCGTAGTCTCACCGCGAGGAAGTGGAATGGACACATAGGGTGCTGTTGCCGTGGTTCTAGAACTAGACATTAACACAATTTTATTGATTTGTTCATTCAAAGTGTGAAGCCTGTCTGAACCAAGCCATGCAAATAACCTGTGTCATATTTAGAGAGCAACTTCAGGGGAACGCACCTGCTCCTCTTTGGCTAAGCTCAGTTGGAGATTACAATAGCAGGTAATGATGGTCCTCTCCAAACGCAACCCTTCTCACCCACACAGGAACACACTGTTTGATGTGCCATTGTGATAAATCTGGTCATACACTGACATACATGAGGAAACAACTGGCTAATGGCAACGCTGGTAAACCCTTGGGTTGGCTCCATTGATTCACTGCTGTATAGTAGTGAAATGTATAAGAGGTGCTGTTCAATAGGAGGACCTGCAGGGCCTAACAGGATCCCTTACAGGGATGAGTCAGACGCAGCTGACAGGGAGTCATAACATACTGGAAGTATTTCTACTGTACGTGTGAGATCATTCTGATATCATCTAATGCTGGGCCTCTAATCCGACCTGTTCCAATCCTTTCTTCTAATCATCCTCATCCCACACTTCCCAACAACCCGAAATTGAAATTCACTTAACAAGCTTTTTTCTGTTTGGCTCATTACTCTGGCCATGCTACTGCACCAGCCTGTTGTGTTGGAACCAACGGAGGCCCGCCTCAGTCATGGTGTGGGAAACACTGCTCTTACTCTGGCCTACTTTATATCATTACTGTTTCTGCAGCAAAACACTCTGAGCTACAACTATTCATCTCCCATCCAACCTCGTTTTGATCTTGACAACAACATTCTGAGTGTATACAGTAGGTGAGATGTGTCCCATCTAGGCAGGAGCCTTCAAACTCTTCTCCATACTCCAACCCCCCACAAACCCTTTTTCATTGAAAGATCATTTAGTCTTGTTACATTGCTCTTACCACAACTCCCCCAGTCAGTGGATAATGTGTGAGTTGACATAGCATTTCAGCAAGGCTGGAGTGGGACCGAAATACATTCAAATGAGAAAAAGAGAACTGAGCGTTTCCAGCCGTTTGACTCCATCATCATCCTCCCTGCCAGAGTTGAATGGCCCTGATGCAAACGCTAAAAGTCCAGCAGCACTGGAATCAGGCCGTTTGGACCACTGCTTTAATGAGTCATGCCCCCCTCCACCCTGTCTTCTAGAACACGTGGAACACCTAGGCATTGAGGTGTCACTATAAACTAGCCTTTGCTATCCACTTTTAAAATGGAAGGCTCCTCATTTGTGTTCATCCTTGACTCAATACCAGTCCCCTAAACAGTCTGCTGGATTCAACAACCCTGCATCTTTGTAACAAGGGGTGAGTCCAAAATGCACAAGCAGCACGACCATAACATACGCATCTGGGCGGCAGGCAGCCTAGCGATTGTAGCGTTGGGGCAGTAAGAAAAGTCCCGGGTTTGAATCCCTGAGCCGATGAGGTGAAAAATCTGTTGATGTTCCCTTAAGCAAGGCACTTAACCCTAATTGCTCCAAAGGTCACCGATGATAATGGCTGACCCTGGCCGTGACCCCACTCTCCGAGGGTGTCTCAGGGGAGGTGGGATATGCAAAAAATACACTTCCAATTCCCACAGGTATATAATACCCACTTGGACATGTGTGAAATAGGACACATACAAGCCCCCACCAAACTATTATTATTACCAGACACAGAGGGGTTTCTGTTCATCTCATTCACACCTTGAGTCTAGCCCATGATTACGTTCAGCATGGCATCTTTCCGGAGGGAGGATGAGGACTTATGGTCTGCCCCGTGCCAGGCTTTGGAGACATTCTATAGGTTGGCATGGAAACTAGCAGCCCATCCTCATCTAACCCACTACTCCCCTCACCCTCCTGATGGGCAGCTGGAGGCTCACTAGCACAGACCCACCACTCCCATTCAGAACACAGATGGAGAGGGAAGGGAGGTAGAGGTAGACAGAGAGGGAAGGGAGGTAGAGGTAGACAGAGAGGAAAGGGAGGTAGACAGAGAGGGAAGGGAGGTAGAGGTAGACAGAGAGGGAAGGGAGGTAGAGGTAGACAGAGAGGGAAGGGAGATAGAGGTAGAGTTAGCGAGAGTGCAGAGAAAGAGAGAGAACAGAGAGAGATATCAGAGATAGAGAGAGCAGAGATAGAGAGGGCAGAGAGAACAGGGAGCAGAGAGAGAGAGCAGAGAGAGAGCAGAGAGAGAGAGAGACGAGATAGAAAGAGCAGAGATAGAGAGAGCAGAGAGAACAGGGAGCAGAGACAGAGAGCAGAGAGAGAGCAGAGAGAGAGAGCCGAGATAGAGAGAGCAGAGATAGAGAGAGCAGAGAGAGCAGAGATAGGGAGAGCAGAGATAGGGAGAGCAGAGATAGAGAGAGCAGAGAGAGCAGAGAGAGAGCAGAGAGAGGGCAGAGAGAGAGAGAGAAAGCAGAGAGAGCAGAGAGAGAGAGAGAAAGCAGAGAGAGAGAGCAGAGAGAGAGAGAGAGAGAGAGGCCTGGGGATTAAACAATCATCCAGATTGAATTACCTCTGTCCAATCAAAGAGAGAGAGAGAGAGAGAGAGAGAAATGGAGAAGAGGACAAACAGACGTCAATAGACATTGTTGGCTTTACTCACTAACATGTGTTTGTGTGCATGTTGTTTATGTCATTGCTATGCTACAACACTAAAAGGCCCACTCCCAATGACACACTTTCCCCAACGTGCTATAGCCTGGCATGAGAAGCCAGAGCTGACCCCCAGTGTGCTATAGCCTGGCATGAGAAGACATAGCTGACCCCCAGTGTGCTATAGCCTGGCATGAGAAGCCAGAGCTGACTCCCAGCGTGTTTTAGCCTGGCATGAGAAGCCAGAGCTGACCCCCT
This sequence comes from Oncorhynchus mykiss, assembly GCF_057628025.1. NCBI lineage: Eukaryota > Metazoa > Chordata > Actinopteri > Salmoniformes > Salmonidae > Oncorhynchus > Oncorhynchus mykiss. The sequence goes on from NC_143024.1 coordinate 16,123,488, forward strand.
GCGTGCTATAGCCTGGCATGAGAAGACAGAGCTGACCCCCAGCGTGTTATAGCCTGGCATGAGAAGCCAGTGCTGACCCCCAGCGTGCTATAGCCTGGCATGAGAAGACAGAGCTGACCCCCAGGGTACTATAGCCTGGCATGAGAAGCCATAGCTGACCCCCAGTGTGCTATAGCCTGGCATGTGAAGACAGAGCTGACCCCCAGCGAGCTATAGCTTGGCATGAGAAGACAGAGCTGACCCCCAGCGTGCTATAGCCTGGCATGAGAAGACATAGCTGACCCCCAGTGTGCTATAGCCTGGTATGAGAAGCCAGAGCTGACCCCCAGTTTGCTATAGCCTGGCATGAGAAGCCAGAGCTGACCCCCAGTGTGTTAAAGCCTGGAATGAGAACCCAGAGCTGACCCCCAGTGTGCTATAGCCTGGCATGAGAAGCCAGAGCTGACCCCCAGAGTGTTATAGCCTGGCATGAGAACCCAGAGCTGACCCCCAGTGTGCTATAGCCTGGCATGAGAAGCCAGAGCTGACCCCCAGTGTGCTATAGCCTGGCATAAGAAGACAGAGCTGACCCCCAGTGTGCTATAGCCTGGCATGAGAAGACATAGCTGACCCCCTGTGTGCTATAGCCTGGCATGAGAAGTGAGCTGACCCCCAGAGTGCTATAGCCTGGCATGAGAAGACAGAGCTGACCCCCAGTGTGCTATAGCCTGGCATGAGAAGCCATAGCTGACCCCCAGTGTGCTATAGCCTGGCATGAGAAGACAGAGCTGACCCCCAGTGTGCTATAGCCTGGAATGAGAAGCCAGAGCTGACCCCCAGTGTGCTATAGCCTGGCATGAGAAGACATAGCTGACCCCCAGTGTGCTATAGCCTGGCATGAGAAGACAGAGCTGACCCCCAGGGTACTATAGACTGGCATGAGAAGCCAGAGCTGACCCCCAGTGTGCTATAGCCTGGCATGTGAAGACAGAGCTGACCCCCAGCGAGCTATAGCTTGGCATGAGAAGACATAGCTGACCCCCAGTGTGCTATAGCCTGGCATGAGAAGCCAGAGCTGACCCCCAGTGTGCTATAGCCTGGCATGAGAAGCCAGAGCTGACCCCCAGTGTGTTATAGCCTGGCATGAGAACCCAGAGCTGACCCCCAGTGTGTTATAGCCTGGCATGAGAAGCCAGAGCTGACCCCCAGTGTGCTATAGCCTGGCATAAGAAGACAGAGCTGACCCCCAGTGTGCTATAGCCTGGCATGAGAAGACATAGCTGACCCCCTGTGTGCTATAGCCTGGCATGAGAAGTGAGCTGACCCCCAGAGTGCTATAGCCTGGCATGAGAAGACAGAGCTGACCCCCAGTGTGCTATAGCCTGGCATGAGAAGCCATAGCTGACCCCCAGTGTGCTATAGCCTGGCATGAGAAGACAGAGCTGACCCCCAGTGTGCTATAGCCTGGAATGAGAAGCCATAGCTGACCCCCTGTGTGCTATAGCCTGGCATGAGAAGTGAGCTGACCCCCAGAGTGCTATAGCCTGGCATGAGAAGACAGAGCTGACCCCCAGTGTGCTATAGCCTGGCATGAGAAGCCATAGCTGACCCCCAGTGTGCTATAGCCTGGCATGAGAAGACAGAGCTGACCCCCAGTGTGCTATAGCCTGGAATGAGAAGCCAGAGCTGACCCCCAGTGTGCTAAAGCCTGGCATGAGAAGACAGAGCTGACCCCCAGTGTGCTATAGCCTGGCATGAGAAGACAGAGCTGACCCCCAGTGTGCTATAGCCTGGCATGAGAAGACAGAGCTGACCCCCAGTGTGCTATAGTCTGGCATGAGAAGCCATAGCTGACCCCCAGTGTGCTATAGCCTGGCATGAGAAGACAGAGCTGACCCCCAGTGTGCTATAGCCTGGCATGAGAAGACAGAGCTGACCCCCAGTGTGCTATAGCCTGGCATGAGAAGACAGAGCTGACCCCCAGTGTGCTATAGCCTGGCATGAGAAGCCAGAGCTGACCCCCAGTGTGCTATAGCCTGGCATGTGAAGACAGAGCTGACCCCCAGCGAGCTATAGCTTGGCATGAGAAGACATAGCTGACCCCCAGTGTGCTATAGCCTGGCATGAGAAGCCAGAGCTGACCCCCAGTGTGCTATAGCCTGGCATGAGAAGCCAGAGCTGACCCCCAGTGTGTTATAGCCTGGCATGAGAACCCAGAGCTGACCCCCAGTGTGCTATAGCCTGGCATGAGAAGCCAGAGCTGACCCCCAGTGTGCTATAGCCTGGCATAAGAAGACAGAGCTGACCCCCAGTGTGCTATAGCCTGGCATGAGAAGACATAGCTGACCCCCTGTGTGCTATAGCCTGGCATGAGAAGTGAGCTGACCCCCAGAGTGCTATAGCCTGGCATGAGAAGACAGAGCTGACCCCCAGTGTGCTATAGTCTGGCATGAGAAGACAGAGCTGACCCCCAGTGTGCTATAGCCTGGAATGAGAAGCCATAGCTGACCCCCTGTGTGCTATAGCCTGGCATGAGAAGTGAGCTGACCCCCAGAGTGCTATAGCCTGGCATGAGAAGACAGAGCTGACCCCCAGTGTGCTATAGCCTGGCATGAGAAGCCATAGCTGACCCCCAGTGTGCTATAGCCTGGCATGAGAAGACAGAGCTGACCCCCAGTGTGCTATAGCCTGGAATGAGAAGCCAGAGCTGACCCCCAGTGTGCTATAGCCTGGCATGAGAAGACAGAGCTGACCCCCAGTGTGCTATAGCCTGGCATGAGAAGACAGAGCTGACCCCCAGTGTGCTATAGCCTGGCATGAGAAGACAGAGCTGACCCCCAGTGTGCTATAGCCTGGCATGAGAAGCCATAGCTGACCCCCAGTGTGCTATAGCCTGGCATGAGAAGACAGAGCTGACCCCCAGTGTGCTATAGCCTGGCATGAGAAGACAGAGCTGACCCCCAGTGTGCTATAGCCTGGCATGAGAAGACAGAGCTGACCCCCAGTGTGCTATAGCCTGGCATGAGAAGACAGAGCTGACCCCCAGTGTGCTATAGCCTGGCATGAGAAGCCAGAGCTGACCCCCAGTGTGCTATAGCCTGGCATGAGAAGCCAGAGCTGACCCCCAGTGTGCTATAGCCTGGCATGAGAAGCCAGAGCTGACCCCCCGTGTGCTATAGCCTGGCATGAGAAGACAGAGCTGACCCCCAGTGTGCTATAGCCTGGCATGAGAAGACAGAGCTGACCCCCAGTGTGCTATAGCCTGGCATGAGAAGCCAGAGCTGACCCCCAGTGTGCTATAGCCTGGCATTAGAAGCCAGAGCTGACCCCCCGTGTGCTATAGCCTGGAATGAGAAGACAGAGCTGACCCCCAGTGTGCTATAGCCTGGCATGAGAAGCCAGAGCTGACCCCCAGTGTGCTATAGCCTGGCATGAGAAGACAGAGCTGACCCCCAGTGTGCTATAGCCTGGCATGAGAAGCCAGAGCTGACCCCCAGTGTGCTATAGCCTGGCATGAGAACCCAGAGCTGACCCCCAGTGTGCTATAGCCTGGCATGAGAAGCCAGAGCTGACCCCCAGTGTGCTATAGCCTGGCATGAGAACCCAGAGCTGACCCCCAGTGTGCTATAGCCTGGCATGAGAAGCCAGAGCTGACCCCCAGTGTGCTATAGCCTGGCATGAGAAGCCAGAGCTGACCCCCAGTGTGCTATAGCCTGGCATTAGAAGCCAGAGCTGACCCCCAGTGTGTTATAGCCTGGCATTAGAAGCCAGAGCTGACCCCCAGTGTGCTATAGCCTGGCATGAGAAGCCAGAGCTGACCCCCAGTGTGCTATAGCCTGGCATGAGAAGCCAGAGCTGACCCCCAGTGTGCTATAGCCTGGCATGAGAAGACAGAGCTGACCCCCAGTGTGCTATAGCCTGGCATGAGAAGCCAGAGCTGACCCCCAGTGTGCTATAGCCTGGCATGAGAAGACAGAGCTGACCCCCAGTGTGCTATAGCCTGGCATAAGAAGCCAGAGCTGACCCCCAGTGTGCTATAGCCTGGCATGAGAACCCAGAGCTGACCCCCAGTGTGCTATAGCCTGGCATGAGAAGACAGAGCTGACCCCCAGTGTGCTATAGCCTGGCATGAGAAGCCAGAGCTGACCCCCAGTGTGCTATAGCCTGGCATGAGAACCCAGAGCTGACCCCCAGTGTGCTATAGCCTGGCATGAGAAGACAGAGCTGACCCCCAGTGTGCTATAGCCTGGCATGAGAAGACAGAGCTGACCCCCAGTGTGCTATAGCCTGGCATGAGAAGACAGAGCTGACCCCCAGTGTGCTATAGCCTGGCATGAGAAGACAGAGCTGACCCCCAGTGTGCTATAGCCTGGCATGAGAAGACAGAGCTGACCCCCAGTGTGCTATAGCCTGGCATGAGAAGCCAGAGCTGACCCCCAGTGTGCTATAGCCTGGCATTAGAAGCCAGAGCTGACCCCCAGTGTGCTATAGCCTGGCATGAGAAGACAGAGCTGACCCCCAGTGTGTTATAGCCTGGCATAAGAAGTGAGCCATACACAAAGAAGTGCATTTCAAAAAGAAGTGTGCTTTGTTCTGTCTCTGTTATTTTTTCTATCCTGCCTCCCTTTCTTCTACACTTTCTCCTGCTTTCTCTCTCTTCCAACCCCCCCCTGCTTGGGGTAAGCCTATGTTTTAATTCAAATGCAAGGAGCTAAATCTTATTGTGCCTCAACACTGAATGAATCACTGAGCAGGTTGCTAGAATGGTTTCATTGAAGAAAAGCTGTGGTTGTGAAGTGAAATCCACCCGTTCTGGAACTGATCAGGCTCATCTAAAATTCAAACAGACGATCTTTCTCACACTACTTTCCCTCATACCATCCCCTTGACTGACTCAATAAGAACAGGTCCAGGAAGAGAAAGTAGTGCAAATAAACACTGCAGCCTTTAGTTAGGAAGTATGATGATACCAATGAGGAAGCAGAAAGTATAGTGTGGGGCTGTGGGCTGAAAACGCTCTCAAAAGGGATCTAGTGCTTAGCAGTGTTGAGAAGACAAACTGGATGGGAGCCTGTAGCACATGCTCCCCTTCAAGATAGCAAATCATGTGCAGAGCGTTTCAGAAACCCACTGGGCAATGAGGTTATCGGCTTAGGTGAAACACTGCCAGACATGACTTGATAACTCACAAATCAAACAAAAGAGGTGTGTGTGCAACCCAATGGACTAAAACCTCATCAAGCCAATAGAATAAGACCTCATCAACCCAATACAATAAGACCTCATCAACCCAATAGAATAAGACCTCATCAACCCAATAAAATAAGACCTCATCAAGCCAATAGAATAAGACCTCATCAACCCAATACAATAAGACCTCATCAACCCAATAGAATAAGACCTCATCAACCCAATAAAATAAGACCTCATCAAGCCAATAGAATAAGACCTCATCAACCCAATACAATAAGACCTCATCAACCCAATACAATAAGACCTCATCAACCCAATACAATAAGACCTCATCAAGCCAATAGAATAAGACCTCATCAACCCAATAGAATAAGACCTCATCAAGCCAATAGAATAAGACGTCATCAACCCAATAGAATAAGACCTCATCAAGCCAATAGAATAAGACCTCAGCAACCCAATAGAATAAGACCTCATCAAGCCAATAGAATAAGACCTCATCAAGCCAATAGAATAAGACCCCATCAACCCAATAGAATAAGACCTCATCAAGCCAATAGAATAAGACCTCATCAACCCAATAGAATAAGACCTCAGAGACCTGGCAGTGTGGCGCCAGGAGAACAACCTCTCCCTCAACGTGAGCAAGACAAAGAGGAAAACGAGGGCCGAGCATACCCCCATTCACATTGACAGGGCAGTAGTGGAGCAGGTCGAGAGGTTCTTGGTGTCCACATCACTAAGGAACAATGTTCCAATGTTACTTCTGGTGCACGTTTACTGTAAACACTGAGGCTGTACCCGCTTTAAGTTAGTTTTAACGGTGGCCAAGTAGTCTACTGTGGCTATTTGATCATAATGTAGACCTACCAGAGTGGCCTATCATCAGAAACAAGGGGAAAATGCATCCCATTACATTTGAACATGGGAATAGCTGTTCTGTCGTTCAGCCAATGTGTGGTGTTCAACATAGGCCGACATTCCATGACTTTTGACTTTTGAAAAAAACATGCAGAGCTTGACATTAACCATTATTATTCCCATACCATTATTACAGAGAATCAGACAAATGATGCTCCCCTCTGCCTAATGGCCACAACACTGCCCCTTTAAGACAAGAAAAAACTCCTTTCCTGACTCGCTTTTCAAAATGCAAAGCTTTTGTGCTTTTGTAGGAAGCAATAACTCCCCCCATTGATGACTACAAATGATCTAAAACTGGACTATTAACTCACTAACTAGCAAAGGATATGAACAAATGTCCTAATGTGCACACGTCGGTAGATGTAACTCTCGCTTTGATCTCAAAACAAGCTCATCTACTGATGACCGCTCATGCTGTAAAAACAGTCCAGTTCAATGTGAATGGCACAGATCCTTATATGGATTGATCTATTTGCATATAGGCCTACTGCAGCTCTGATTGGTTTTGGGGCACCGGTGTGTGTAGAGTACGGGCCTGAGTCGTGCTTGTCAATGTCATAGAATCCTACTCTGATGCGTTCTGCCTATATCAAAATCTCTTGCATAGTTAGTTTTGCATACTAAGTCTTGCATTGTTAATTTTGTTTCGGTATGTTGCATTGAAAGTGGCTAATATTGCGTTGATTCGATCACAATTCCCACAGTAAAGGGAAACGTTGATAGTGTTATCTCTAGAAAGTTGAGTGAAGTTGAATGTTATGCTTCTCTGCGCAAGATGATATTTATTCAACGCAGCAGCCCCAGGGGAGCTGCTAGAGGGAACATTGCTAAGGACCTATCATGGTCCAAACACACCAACACTGTCGTGAAGAGGACACGACAACGCCTATTCTGTCTCAGGAGGCTGAAAAGACTTGGCATGGGAGCACAGATCCTCAGAAAGTTCTACAGCTGCAACAACAAGAGCATCCATCGCCGCTGGTATGGTAACTGCTCTGCATCCGACTACAAGACACTAAAGAGGGTAGTGCTTATGGCCCAGTACATCACTGGGGCCGAGCTCCCTGCCATCTAGGACCTCTACACCAGGCGGTGTCAGAGGAAAATGGTCAAAGTCCCAAGCCACCCAAGTCATAGACTGTTCTCTCTGCTACCGCACGGCAAGCGGTACCGGGGCGCCAAGTCTAGGTCTAAGAGGCTTCTAAACAGCTTCTACCCCCAAGCCATAAGACTGCTGAACAGTTAATAAAATGGCCACCCGGACTATTTACATTTACCACCTTTTGTTATTGTTTATTCACATGTTTTGCACTGAATCTTTTGCACAGGCTCCATGTACACTCACAGGCTCCATGTACACTCACAGGCTCCATGTACACTCACAGGCTCCATGTACACTCACAGGCTCCATGTACACTCACAGGCTCCATGTACACTCACAGGCTCCATGTACACTCACAGGCTCCATGTACACTCACAGGCTCCATGTACACTCACAGGCTCCATGTACACTCACAGGATCCATGTACACTCACAGGCTCCATGTACACTCACAGGCTCCATGTACACTCACAGGCTCCATGTACACTCACAGGCTCCATGTACACTCACAGGCTCCATGTACACTCACAGGCTCCATGTACACTCACAGGCTCCATGTACACTCACAGGCTCCATGTACACTCACAGGCTCCATGTACACTCACAGGCTCCATGTACACTCACAGGATCCATGTACACTCACAGGCTCCATGTACACTCACAGGCTCCATGTACACTCACAGGCTCCATGTACACTCACAGGCTCCATGTACACTCACAGGCTCCATGTACACTCACAGGATCCATGTACACTCACAGGATCCATGTACACTCACAGGCTCCATGTACACTCACAGGCTCCATGTACACTCACAGGCTCCATGTACACTCACAGGATCCATGTACACTCACAGGCTCCATGTACACTCACAGGCTCCATGTACACTCACAGGCTCCATGTACACTCACAGGATCCATGTACACTCACAGGATCCATGTACACTCACAGGCTCCATGTACACTCACAGGCTCCATGTACACTCACAGGCTCCATGTACACTCACAGGCTCCATGTACACTCACAGGATCCATGTACACTCACAGGCTCCATGTACACTCACTGGACTCTAACCACACACTCACACATACTACACTGACACTCCAACACACACACACACACACACACACAAAACACATACACACATGCATATTGACGCCACACATACACATACACTGCTGTTACTCTCTGTTTATTTTCTATGCATAGTCACTTTCTCCTACCTACATGAACATATTACCTCAATGACCTTGACTAACCCGTACCCCTGCACATTGACTCTGTACCAGTACCCCTTTCTATATGGCCACTTTATTGTTATTTTATTGTGTTACTCTTTTTCATTTAGTTATTTTGCATATTTTTCTTACTTACTTTTTGAAAACTTTGAATTGTTGGCTTGTAACTAAGCATTTCGTGGTTGTATTCGATGTGACAAATAACATTTGATTTGATTTGATAAACGTCATGGACTAAAGTTTATTGTTGTGTGCTGGTGTTACCTAGGCTATTGTCTTTTGCACAAGTGCTCTTAAAATCCCTCCAAGTCTTGTAGAAGGTTATGCGGTCAGTTTCTGAGAGGAAGTACTGTTTGGTGCTCTGACCAATAACCCTCTAACACACAAAGCAGAACAGAGACAAAGACTGTTTCAAAATACCCCACAGGGAAGAAACATCTTCCTTATTTGGGCAAAGAACAACACTCAGAAGAAGGAACTAATTCAGTCAATATGTCCATGGCTCATATCTGCCAGTTAGTTGTCTCTTTGGTTGAGGACAGTATAAGCATCATAGTGAATTGGGAAACGGGAATGTGGTTAGGTATGTAAAGAGTGTAGTGAAACACACCAGACATCATAGTGAAAGTGGACAGAGACTGAATCAGAACATGACAGATGTCAGGCTGGAACAGGTTGGTCAGCGAGGTGAAATCAGAGCTCTCCCACTTGCCAGAGCTCGCTCCTCACAGCTGTCCCAACTACGGGGAGGCTTTTCCTCTCAGATCTCCATGAAACCTGACCTCATGCCCGCACTGTCTTGACAAATAATGCTGGGTTGACATTTGGCCCTAAAACCCACTTGAAAAGTCGAGGAAGGCACTTTCTTTGTTGACCATAGACTTTAGACCTACCTGCTAGCCACTTGATATGGACCCAAGCTACTTGTTGCACAGGGTCATCAGTTACAGATCTGAAAGAATAGGATTTGGCAAACCTGTTGTCTGCATAGAGTTCCAGCCATATTGTTTACAGCCATCCGTCTATAAAGACCCTTGGAAAGGTGTAGGGAAAGGGGGCTAGCAGGTTGATTACAGACGGGACCTGTGACTCATGCTCCCTCCATGGTAAATATCTCTCTCAGGACTGCTGACACTTAATAAGTCATGACAGTCAACTCAAGTGAAGGCTTGGTGGGTGAATATAAGAGCTGCACTGACATCACCCACCTTAACATGCCCCATGACAGAATGTCAATGGGAAATGATCATGAATTCACCATTTTATCTGACAATGATAAAAGCTAATGTTCTATCTGGTGGGGTTTCCAAAGGGAAGCTTTCCTTTGCCCTTGTCTCCTAAGGTTAGTTATTTTGGGGTACTTAGCTCTGGGTGGTTTTATTTATCATTCTGTGACAAATGACTGAAAAGGGCGCTACATTGATAAGCTTGGTGACCTCTTCAAGTGACCAAAACCCTGGAAGGCATTTCTTTGCCACATATGCATTGATATTCAACTCTCAAAGGTTAGTTTCCCTCAAAGCTGTGATTATGTTACGATTGATTAGATCACAGTTTGGAATCTTCAGTGTCTGTCAGATTCCACTGTGATCCCTGGAGTTCTGTTTACAACTGGAGTAAGGTGTTAAAGTGGTCCCTTAGAAGCTGCCAACACATCCTCCTGTAAGCTTCAGCTGAGCTTGGCAGAATACTAATACCCTGCAACTCTAAAGCAAGCCCAGCAAGAGAACTGTCAGTGCCCGATCGCAGTGTGTGTGTGTGTGTGTGTGTGTGTGTGTGTGTGTGTGTGTGTGTGCGCGCGTGCGTACATGTGCGTTTCTATTAAATTCCCTGTAACTCTCAGCTAAGCGGTTTAAAACTGCCTCTGCCTTGTATCAAGCACCACATTGACTCTTACTATGTGGCTCATTATTGCTTCTGTTTAATATCTGGAGCAATCACCCTGACACATCACAGGCTGGCTCTGTCACTATGGTTACCACAACATTCATTAAGGCCTTAATATTGCAACACCACAACCATGCGGGTGCTGTTGTGCTATCTCGTAGCTATACCTGGAGCACGCTCTCTGTTCTCAGTGAGCCTGACCACAGCAGTTAGTGCGCGCCTTATTACCATCTAGGGTTATCTCTCGGACAACTCCTTCTGTCAGAAGGCTAGACCGATGTGCTAGAGGTCTCTGGAGACTTCCTACCTCTATTAATAAACACTCTATGAGCGCAGATTTGAGATGGGGATACTTTCTAATCTTCTGTCAAGCTGTTTTGCTGTGGACAACTAACAGGAGTAATGAATCAGACTTCAGCCATTCAGAGCACTCTAACTGACGTCTGACTGCAATGATAACAGACACTGTAGGTCAAAGAACTGAAGTATAGTGTAGAGCAGACATACAGTGGAGTTTTTTCATCTATAATGTTGGGTATCCAGTGAGGTGGAAGGTGTGCTGCAGCTCAGGTTTGTTGCTGACAGGGAGAGAGAGAGAGAGACTCATAGAGAGACAGAGAGAGAGAGAGAAGGAGAGAGAGAGAGAGACAGAGAGAGAGAGAGAGACAGAGAGAGAGACTCATATAGAGACAGAGAGAGAGAGAGAGAGAAGGAGAGAGAGAGACAGAGACAGAGAGAGAGAGGAGAGAGAGAGACAGAGAGACAGAGAGAGAGAGACTCATAGAGAGACAGAGAGAGAGAGAGACTCGTAGAGAGACAGAGAGAGAGAGAGACTCATAGAGAGACAGAGAGAGAGAGAGAAGGAGAGAGAGACAGAGAGAGAGGAGAGAGACAGAGAGAGAGAAGGAGAGGAAGAGACACAGACAGACAGACAGACAGACAGACAGACAGACAGACAGACAGACAGACAGACAGACAGACAGAGGGTGAGGGAGAGAGAATGAGAGAGAGAGGGAAAAAGACAGAACTCGTTGGCTCACCAGCCCCAGAGGGATGATAGATGAGGCTTGGCGGGAGGATACAGAGATTTATGTGAAGCCTTAAGTGAACCTGAACACACACACACAAATACACACACACAAAGCTTTTGGAGCTGCTGATTTGGTCCATCAGTCTGAGTGGATCCAGAACAGAGGAGAGCATGTCTAGGGTATCTCTTGAGACTGCTACATGGCCACATGGTTAAACACGTCCATATACTTACTGTATGTTGTCACTGGAAATACTGGCATTTATAAACCACGGTATGATGTCATAAAGTAGCCTATATTTCACAGTGTTGATGCTCATCAAGGCCTATTACAATGTACCCCAAAATTAGTGTATAAGATGTGCTGGTTCTGTTTGCATTTGAAAAGTTTAAAAAATATATATGTGTTCAATGCTCCAAAAAATGTCAAGGTGTGTAAATGTCAGCTGTTCAATGAAGAGGCGTCACTTACCTCTTTCTCTGAGATGTAAAGTTGGTCCCCTTTGAGTATTACAAAACGATTTTTCCAGATCTCCCTAAATATCCCTTTGCCACAGAACTTGCGAATCCAACCGATTTTGTCTGGCTGCGTGTTGTGCTGGTTTGTGTCCTGCGGGCCCTGCATATTCAACGAAAGCAACAAAGTAGCAGTTAAGACATGAAATTGCCAGAGCACCTCGTTTAGATTCGAAAGGGGGACTGAACAGACAAGAAAAAGAGGAGAGTCTTTTTGTGAGGCGACTCAGCCCCCTGTCATTTCCTTTGTCATGTAGATGCTGTCACATTCCTTGCGCGCACCGTTTTTCTTGGGCCAGTGTTTTTGTCACCATCTTATGATCTCAGTTAGGCTACACCGACCACGTTAGATAATAGCATTCCAAAAATAAAGCTCGTTTTAAAATGATTCCGTTATACACAAAAAGAGCACTCCCTAAAAAGGTTTGTCTTTCACAGCATCCACAACAAGCATTACATCAACACTTTTGAACTCTACATTGCTAGATCTCTTGTCAAATATAATTGTGTTAATCAAGTTAAGATAGTGGGGGACATTCTCCAGTTAGACAATGAATAAATAAAGCAAATCAGCATGTCTAACAAATGCATCACTTTGGAGTTTGGACTGAGACTTGGCTATAAAGTAACTGAGTCAGTAACGTATCAAGTAGCATTGACGTGTTTATTAAATACAACACTCGTTACATTGTAGCTTTTTGTTACATTCTCTGGAATAGCAGCTAACCAGAAACCCGTTATTACATTGTAGCTGAAGTGATCATCACTTGCATCGTTTCGAAACCTTACCCGTTTAGCTGAATTGTTTTTCTTCATTGTGAAGGATAGGACTGTCGATGACTATCCCCGAATTCACTCAGTTATAAATCCGCAATTTTGTACAACAGGCTGATGCCAAGAATGGCCGTAAATTCTGGACACGGGGTGTATATGCCCGTGACGCTCGAAAGCCGCCAGTAGCCTATGTCTTGCTCCTTTCCTCGCCGCCTCCCTAGGCTGGAACACTTCAATTTTCTCCCTCTCTATTCCTTTGTAGATATAACTGAATGCGGTTGGTCTAGCTACGCTCTCGCATGCTCTGAACACTGAACTGGACTGGTAGTGTCTAGTTACGCGGATGAGTCCGTTTCATTGCCTCCCTATTGAGTCCCCCTCCCTCTCCCTCTCCTCTCTTCACCGAGGCTTTGGTTATTAGAGAGCATGCAGCTGGGAGACTGGATAGCCTTCTCCCCCGCTCTGTAACTCGATGGCTCAATCTCTCTAAACCCCCAAGCTGCAGGGCTACGGAGTCATGATATCATCACAGAAAATAAGGAATGAAGGCACGAGGTTCGTGTGAAAGACGCAAATATGGAAATTATAGACTGTAGAAAGTGGGGGTGTGTGGGAGGGGGTGTTAGTCTACAAGTACAGTGATGTCTAGAAAATGTTAAATTGCACTCTCTAACTTTTGTATGATTTCAGCCGGAAGTGATGCTCAAGAGCCAAAAGTGGTCCCCTTTTTTTGTGTACAATGTCATCAAATTGTGTACAAAGTCATCCATTTCATATATGTTACATCCTGTTCAATTGGTATATGTTACAAATTCAATTCCTAATATACTATATCTTACAAAGTTAATGTGTTTAAGATCCTGGAGGGCATCTTTAATTATGTTGTGATGTTCAAATGACCCTCAAGATCTCACAGAAAAATATCAATAAGACTAGAAAATGATAGGAAGATAGAATATAGGTGTGGGCTATGGGGTGGAAAATGTTATACCTGTGATGTAATAGTCAGTCTCATTAACAACAAAACGGCCACTTGCTGTTTACAACCTTTGCTGACCCTCTTAGGTTTCCAAGAATATCTGAGGAAGCTTACCCCTTAAGCCCCCTTTCCACTTTCACACACTCTCAATGTTGTAAAACAGAAAGGATAGGACTACACCAATATGAATAAACCAGATTGTTGTGCCTGAAATATGTTTTTCTCCAGTGTCTTCTCAACGCCATTATTTTAATTTCCCCCTAAAACAAATATTTTAATAAAAATTATTAAATATTTTAATAAAACTGAATTACTTTTGAAATGACACTTAACAAGGTAAAGCACATCTCCAAATATTTGTCATCATGTTGTCAGCATGTTACAAGCAAAAATTAAAGCAGGAAGCACCAGTGACTAGATCAATAAAAAAGTTGTCAGATGAAACAGATGCTAAACTACTGGACTGTTTTGCTAGCACAGACTGGAATATGTTCCGGGATTACTCCGATGGCATTGAAAAGTACACCACATCAGTAATTGGCTTCATCAACACGATGATGTCATCCCCACAGTGCCTGTACATACATACCCCAACCAGAAGCCATGGATTACAGGCAACATCCGCACTGAGCTAAAGGGTAGAGCTGCCACTTTCAAGGAGCGGAACTTATAAGTTCACATACAGATAACGAGAGGAGGACAGAGGAGCCTCTTAAAGAAAAAGTTACAGGTCTGTGAGAGCCAGAAATCTTGCTTGTTTGTGGATGACCAAATACTTATTTTCCACCATAATTTGCAAATAAATTCATTAAAAATCCTACAATGTGATTTTCTGGATTTTTTTTTCTCATTTTGTCTCTCATAGTTGAAGTGTACCTATGATGAACATTACAGGCCTCTCTCATCTTTTTTAAGTGGGAGAACTTGCACAATTGGTGGCTGACTAAATACTTTTTTGCCCCACTGTATGCATAGTCACTTTAACCATATCTACATGTACATACCACCTCAATCAGCCTGACTAACCGGTGTCTCTATGTAGCCTCGCTACTTTGATAGCCTCGCTACTGTATACAGCTACCTATTGTTCACCTAATACCTTTTTTGCACTATTGGTTAGAGCCTGTAAGTAAGCATTTCACTGTATCGTCTACTTCACCTGTTGTATTCGGCGCACGTGATAAATAAACTTTGATTTGATTTGATTTGATAGTGGTGAATAGCATGACATGATCATGGGCCTCATGATCTCATCCCAGTATATCTTGTCCATTCAAATTGCCATTGATAAAATGCAATTGTGTTCGTTGTACGTCATTTATGCCTGCCCATACCATAACCCCACCGCCACCATGGGGCACTCTGTTCACAACGTTGATATCAGCAAACCGCTCGCCCACATGACGCCATACACACTGTGTGCCATGTGCCCGGTACAGTTGATACCGGCATTCATCTGTGTAGAGAACACTTCTCCAGTGTGCCAGTGGCTATCAAAGGTGAGCGTTTTCCCACAGAAGTCGGTTATGACGCCAAACTGCAGTCAGGTCAAGACCCTCGTGAGGACGACGAGCACGCAGATGAGCTTCCCTGAGGCAGTTTCTGACAGTTTGTGCAGAAATTCTTTGGTTGTGCAAACCTACAGTTTCATCAGCTGTCCGGGTGGCTGGTCTCATACAATCCAGCAGGTGAAGAAGTGGATGTGGAGGTCCTGGGCTAGCGTGGTTAAACATGGTCTGCGGTTGTGAGGCAGGTTGGAAGTATTGCCAAATTCTCTAAAACAATGTTGGAGATTGCTTATGGAAGATAAATGAACATAAAATAATTTGACAACAGCTCTGGTGGACATTCCTGCAGTCAGCATGCCAATTGCACTCTCCCTCAAAACCTGAGACATCTGTGGCATTGTGTTGTGTTACACAACTGCACATTTTAGACTGGCTTTTTATTGTCCCCAACACAAGGTTCACCTATGTAATGGTCACGCTGTTTAATCAGCTTCTTGATATGCCACACCTGTCAGGTGGATGGATCATCTTGGCAAAGGAGAAACGCTAACTAACAGGGATGTAAACAAATGTGTGCGTATGGAACATTTCTGGGATCTTTGATTTCAGCTCATGAAACATGGGACCAACACTTTATATGGTTTTTTTGTGTAGATTTGTTTACAGCTGGACGTGTGATGAACCTGTCAAGTGTTGTGGCCATAGAGAGGCTTTTATTCTCTATTTTGGTTAGGCCAGGGTGTGACTAGGGTTGGCATTCTATGTTCAGTTTCTACGTTTTGTATTTCTTTGTTGTTTGGCCGTGTGGTTCTCAAGCAGAGGCAGCTGTCTATCGTTGTCTCTGATTGAGAACCATACTTAGGTAGCTTTTTCCCACATGGGTTTTGTGGGTAGTTGATTTATGTTTAGTGTTTTTTTTTCCTTTCAGGACTGTTTCGGTTATTCATTGTGTTATATTTGTATTTCGTGTTCACTGTCAATAAACTAACATGAACACGTACCACGCTGCGCTTTGGTCCTCATCTTCTTCATACAACGACCGTTACAGGTGTAGATGTTCCTTCTTCTCTCCTTGCTCTTTCTCAGGACAGACTCTCAGACTCTTCAATGCACAGACGGTTCTCTCTGTCTGTCTGAGAATAAAGAGACAGAGGGTAGTGAGTCTACTGTCTCAAGATTCCCCCGATCTCTTTCTCCCGCTGTCTCCTCTCACAATCTCCTATCATGGTTGATGAAAAAAGGAAATCTGGATGGAGTAATAATAGGATGGAGTAATCCCAGAATAGTCCCAGCAGCATGACTCCTGCTAATCCCACCCAGCAGTAGTGTTAAAATGCACTCCTGGCCTGGTATAACACAAGGCTATTGTGCAAGTACACTGGAAATCAGCTTATAGACTATAGCATGACCTCACTTCACGGGGGCCAAAGGAGGCGTGTGTGTGTGTGTGTAGACCAGTGAGTGAATGGTCTAATGGTCTAGTTTACAACAGGCTGTAACCCTTTGTTAGACCAAACCCACTTCAACAGTTCACTCTGACTTCACTTTCTCCTCTTTGTCTCACTCTCCCTGTTTCTCTTGCTCTCCCCTATTTTTCTCACATGCCTGTAGATTATCAATCCATGATTAGGTCCATAATACTGATCAATAAACTACCCAACACACTCCGACACAAACACAGCCCTCAGGCTAATGTGAAAGCATGTCAATCCCCTCACTCCACGTGACTGTTCCATTATCTCTCTCTCTCTCTCTCTCTCTCTCTCTCTGGGAGGGACGAAGGGGGGGAGTTGGAAGAGAGAGAAAGCAGGAGAAAGTGGAGAAGAAAGGGAGACAGGATAGAAAAAAGAACAGAGACAGAACAAAGCACACTTCTTTTTGAAATGCACTTCTTTGTGTATGGCTCACTTCTTATGCCAGGCTATAACACACTGGGGGTCAGCTCTGTCTTCTCATGCCAGGCTATAGCACACTGGGGGTCAGCTCTGGGTTCTCATGCCAGGCTATAGCACACTGGGGGTCAGCTCTGTCTTCTCATGCCAGGCTATAGCACACTGGGGGTCAGCTCTGTCTTCTCATGCCAGGCTATAGCACACTGGGGGTCAGCTCTGGGTTCTCATGCCAGGCTATAGCACACTGGGGGTCAGCTCTGGCTTCTCATGCCAGGCTATAGCACACTGGGGGTCAGCTCTGGCTTCTCATGCCAGGCTATAGCACACTGGGGGTCAGCTCTGGCTTCTTATGCCAGGCTATAGCACACTGGGGGTCAGCTCTGGCTTCTCATGCCAGGCTATAGCACACTGGGGGTCAGCTCTGGGTTCTCATGCCAGGCTATAGCACACTGGGGGTCAGCTCTGGCTTCTCATGCCAGGCTATAGCACACTGGGGGTCAGCTCTGGCTTCTCATGCCAGGCTATAGCACACTGGGGGTCAGCTCTGGCTTCTCATGCCAGGCTATAGCACACTGGGGGTCAGCTCTGTCTTCTCATGCCAGGCTATAGCACACTGGGGGTCAGCTCTGGCTTCTCATGCCAGGCTATAGCACACGGGGGGTCAGCTCTGGCTTCTCATGCCAGGCTATAGCACACTGGGGGTCAGCTCTGTCTTCTCATGCCAGGCTATAGCACACGGGGGGTCAGCTCTGGCTTCTCATGCCAGGCTATAGCACACTGGGGGTCAGCTCTGGCTTCTAATGCCAGGCTATAGCACACTGGGGGTCAGCTCTGTCTTCTCATGCCAGGCTATAGCACACTGGGGGTCAGCTCTGTCTTCTCATGCCAGGCTATAGCACACTGGGGGTCAGCTCTGGGTTCTCATGCCAGGCTATAGCACACAGGGGGGTCAGCTCTGTCTTCTCATGCCAGGCTATAGCACACTGGGGGTCAGCTCTGGGTTCTCATGCCAGGCTATAGCACACGGGGGGTCAGCTCTGTCTTCTCATGCCAGGCTATAGCACACTGGGGGTCAGCTCTGGCTTCTCATGCCAGGCTATAGCACACTGGGGGTCAGCTATGGCTTCTCATGCCAGGCTATAGCACACTGGGGGTCAGCTCTGGCTTCTAATGCCAGGCTATAGCACACTGGGGGTCAGCTCTGGCTTCTAATGCCAGGCTATAGCACACTGGGGGTCAGCTCTGGCTTCTCATGCCAGGCTATAGCACGCTGGGGGTCAGCTCTGGCTTCTCATGCCAGGCTATATCACACTGGGGGTCAGCTCTGTCTTCTCATGCCAGGCTATAGCACACTGGGGGTCAGCTCTGGCTTCTCATGCCAGGCTATAGCACACTGGGGGTCAGCTCTGGCTTCTCATGCTAGGCTATATCACACTGGGGGTCAGCTCTGTCTTCTCATGCCAGGATATAGCACACTGGGGGTCAGCTCTGGCTTCTCATGCCAGGCTATAGCACACTGGGGGTCAGCTCTGGGTTCTCATGCCAGGCTATAGCACACTGGGGGTCAGCTCTGGCTTCTCATGCCAGGCTATATCACACTGGGGGTCAGCTCTGTCTTCTCATGCCAGGCTATAGCACACTGGGGGTCAGCTCTGGCTTCTCATGCCAGGCTATAGCACACTGGGGGTCAGCTCTGGCTTCTCATGCCAGGCTATAGCACACTGGGGGTCAGCTCTGGCTTCTCATGCCAGGCTATAGCACACTGGGGGTCAGCTCTGGCTTCTCATGCCAGGCTATAGCACACTGGGGGTCAGCTCTGGCTTCTCATGCCAGGCTATAGCACACAGGGGGTCAGCTCTGTCTTCTCATGCCAGGCTATAGCACACAGGGGGTCAGCTCTGTCTTCTCATGCCAGGCTATAGCACACAGGGGGTCAGCTATGTCTTCTCATGCCAGGCTATAGCACACAGGGGGTCAGCTATGTCTTCTCATGCCAGGCTATAGCACACTGGGGGTCAGCTCTGGCTTCTCATGCCAGGCTATAGCACTCTGGGGGTCAGCTCTGGGTTCTCATGCCAGGCTATAGCACACTGGGGGTCAGCTCTGGCTTCTCATGCCAGGCTATAGCACGCTGGGGGTCAGCTCTGGCTTCTCATGCCAGGCTATAGCACTCTGGGGGTCAGCTCTGGGTTCTCATGCCAGGCTATAGCACGCTGGGGAAAGTGTGTCTTTGGGAGTGGGCCTTTTAGTGTTATAGCATAGCAATGACACAAACAACATGCACACAAACACACAACGCAAACCATGCAAGTGTCTTTGTCATGTTAGGGAGTAAAACCAACACTGTCTATTGACGTCTGTTTGTCTTCGTCTCCATGTCTCAATCTCTCTCTCTTAATCCCCAGACCTCACTCTCTCTCTCTCTCTCTCTCTCTCTCCCCTCTCTCTCTCTGCTTTCTCTCTCTCTCTCTCTCTCTCTCTCTCTCTCCCTCTCTGATCTCGCTCTCTCTTATCAATTCAAAGGGCTTTATTGGTATGGGAATCATATGTTTACATTGCCAAGCAAGTGAAATAGATTAACAAAAGTGAAATGAACAATCAGAAATGAACAGTAAACATTACACACACACACGTTTCAAAGGAATAGAAACATTTCAAATGTCAAATTATGGCTATTTATAGTGTTGTAACAGTGTACAAATTGTTAAAGTACAAAAGGGGAAATAAATAAACAGAAATATGGGTTGTATTTACAATGATGTTTGTTCTTCACTGGTTTCCATTTGCAACAGGTCACAAATCTTGCTGCTGTGATGTCACACTGTTGCAACTCACCTAATATAATTTTCAAATTCTTTGTGGGTCTGTGTAATCTGAGGGAAATATGTGTCTCTAATAAGGTCCTACTTTTGGCAGGAGGTTATGAAGTGCAGCTCAGTTTCCACCTCATTTCGTGGGCAGTGTGCCCATAGCCTGTCTCAGTAGCAAGGCTATGCTCATTGAGCCTGTACATAGTCAAAGCTTTCCTTAATTTTGGGTCAGTCACAGTGGTCAGGTATTCTGCCACTGTGTACTCTCTTTTTAGGGCAAAATAGCATTCCAGTTTGCTGTGCTGGTTAATTATTTCCAATGTGTCAAGTAATAATTTTTTATTTCTCATAATTTGGTTGGGTCTTATTGTGTTGCTGTCCTGGGCCCTCTGTGGGGTCTGTTTGTGTTTGTGAACAGAGCCCCAGGACCAGCTTGCTTATGGGACTCTTCTCTAGGTTCATGTCTCTGTTGGTGATGGCTTTGTTATGGAAGGTTTGGGAATTTCTTCCTTTTAGGTGGTTGTAAAATTTAACGTCTCTTTTCTGGATTTTGATAATCAACGGTTATCGTCTCTCTCTCTCTCTCTTTCTATATTTCTCTCTCACTCCTCTCTTTCTCTCTCCCTTTCTCTCTCCCCCTCTCTCTCCCTCTCTCCTCTCTCTCGCCTTCAAGGACTAATCACAACCCTCTTCACCCCCAATGCCTCTGCCGTCCTCACCCACTGATAAGATCAGAGCCTCACATCAAGTGTTCACCTTCAGACGCTTGTTGTTGTTTCTCCAAAGGTCATCCCTATAAATAGAGATCACTCTTCACCTTATCAAGTGTGTGTGTGTGTGTGTGTGTGTGTGTGTGTGTGTGTGTGTGTGTGTGTGTGTGTGTGTGTGTGTGTGTGTGTGTGTGTGTGTGTGTGCGTGTGTGTGTGCGCACATGTTTATTTTTGTGTATCTTTTTTTGCATTTTGATTTTAGTAGCTACTATCTTGTCTCATTGCTACAATTCCCGTACGGGCTCGGGAGAGACGAAGGTTGAAAGTCATGCGTCCTCCGATACACAACCCAACCAGCTGCACTGCTTCTTAACACAGCGCGCATACAACCCGGAAGCCAGCCGCACCAATGTGTCGGAGGCTACACCGATGAGACAAGGACATCCCCACCGACCAAGTCCTCCCTAACCCGGACGACGCTAGGCCAATTGTGCGTCGCCCCACGGACCTCCCGGTCGCGGCCGGTTACGACAGCGCCTGGGCGCAAACCCAGGGACTCTGATGGCACAGCTGGCGCTGCAGTACAGCGCCCTTAACCACTGCGCCACCCGGGAGGCCCTATTTTTGTGTATCTTTGAAGGTTAATCAAGGCTATTGTCTTGAAGGTCCATGACTGCAGGAAACTTAAAACTGTGGCCCTTCTTTACACAGCACAGAGAATGGAGAGCACTGGTTAGCTAGTGTGATGTTAAAGGTCATCTCACTGACTGGATTTCCTCAGAACACAATAAAGCCTTAAAGTGATGCTCCAAAGGTTCTGTATCATTTTAGCCAGTAGTTTTGAAAAGTAGTGCTCACGAGCCAAAACGGTTCCCAGAAAATGTCATCCATTTCGTATGATGTGTTACAAATTTGTAAATGCTTAAGATCCCGAACTGCATCTTTAACTACCACAAACAGGTAACACTCCTGGAAGAGCAGATGTGAACACAAAGCTTGTGTGATGGCATAGTAAATATCTATATTAGCAACAAACACAGATGTCTCTTAAAAGTGAAGCATTATCAACCAAATGACATTTTTTTATCCAAAGCCTTTAGAGGAACACAGGCTTTCTCTATGCTTAGCCTTTTAACATGAAACCAAAATAACCGGAACCTTTTTGTCTACATCCTCATGGGCTTGAAATGAAATCCTTTGCGATAAGCAGATTGAAAGGTTGTCTGGTACTTGGAGGAGATCAAGTCAAAACGGATGGGATGCTTCCTGCTATCACAAATAAAATGTCTTAGCTACAAGACTGGAGAGCCCAACAAAATACTTAACTATGTTGTAGTATCTCCAAAATGTTTTAAACCTGTTACCTCAAACTCATTTCAAATGTCGTCAGTCTGCACTCTGCGCTTCAAGGTTACAATGGATTCAATTTGTAAACATTTTGGGCAGTAGTGCCATATGGTGCTCAGTATGATGCTGATTCAAAAGCTGATTGGTGATATTCTTCTCAGAAAGTACTGAATTGAATAGACTCATGGAAGCATGGAACTTTGCTCATTTACTGATTGTTCCAACAAGTGTTATAAATTGGACCATAGGCTAGGTCAACCTGGTCTAAAGGCATTTCGCTTAGGAGTAAGGTTAAAGGGTAAAGGTTAGAGTTAGGGGAAGGGTTAGCTAAAAGGGTTGAGGTTAGGGTTAGATAAAGGGTTAACTAAAAAGGTTTAGGTTAGGTTTGGGGTTAGGGGAAGTGTTAGCTAACTTGCTAAGTAGTTGCAAAGTGGTTAAAAGTTGTATGTAGTTGAAAAGTTGTTCATGATGAGATTCGACCTCTCGTTAAGGTTTTTGCCTTAACTAGTCATCTGTCTTATGTTACCATACCAAACATAACACATACTAATTTGAGTGTCTTGGATTTACATGTAGTGTGTTATGCCTCGTCTATGAGGCCAGGCTGACTAAGTTAACCAACTTGGTATGTGTCTTAGTGGGATTGAGCTGCTCCACTACTGGATCCTGTGGACTGGATTAGGTGAGAAGGGGAGAGATTAGGGCCCAAGCATGGTAGGAGCAGTTTTTGTGGGCGCTAGACAGGGGCGCAGATGGCCTGGGTTTATAAACCAGCAATGTAGGGCAGTGGGGCTGGGACATGACAGACGGGCGGCCAGGGGAATGGGATGGGGGCTGGTGTGACTGGGGACTCAACATGGGGGCTGGTGTGACTGGGGACTCAACATGGGAGCTGGTGTGACTGGGGACTCAACATGGGGGCTGATGTGACTGAGTACTCAACATAGGACTGGTGTGACTGGGGACTCAACATGGGGACTGGTGTGACTGGGGACTCAACATGGGACTGGTGTGACTGGGGACTAAACATGGGGACTGGTGTGACTGGGGACTCAACATGGGGACTGGTGTGACTGAGGACTGAACATGGGGACTGGTGTGACTGGGGACTCAACATGGGGACTGGTGTGACTGGGGACTCAACATAGGACTGGTGTGACTGGGGACTCAACATGGGGGCTGGTGTGACTGAGGACTCAACATGGGGACTGGTGTGACTGGGGACTCAACATAGGACAGGTGTGACTGGGGACTCAACATAGGACTGGTGTGACTGGGGACTCAACATGGGGACTGGTGTGACTGGGGACTCAACATGGGGGCTGGTGTGACTGGGGACTCAACATAGGACTGGTGTGACTGGGGACTCAACATGGGGACTGGTGTGACTGGGGGGAAGGTTTCGTTCCTTGGTATGGGTTTTGGGAGTCCAGATCAGGATATTCCCAATGGGATTAGGCTGGTAAAACCCCTGGCCCTCCATTCACTCTCTGCCAATAGATTTGATCTTACAGGTCATCAGCAGGGTAAGTTAAGTACCAGGATCTTCATCAAGCCCCCACCCCCTGTCCTTCCAAAATGAGGATGAAATAAATCCTACAAACAGTGATGCGTAGATAGATGCCCAGCGATTCTGAGATGTCAAATCTGGTTGAAGTCTTCTCATTCACTCTAATCTTAAGGCGAGGCCTCAGACAGATGTTGAGAGGAAGTTGATCCGCAGGCGCCACGCAACTGATAATTTCATTACCCAATGGAAGGCCAAAGGAAAGGTCTGAAATGGGTCATGGCTCAGGCTCTCACATGTTGGTTAAAACCAGCTTTGGGGTCTATTTGGTTGAGGAATGCCATTTGTGTTTGAGCTGCTGATTTCTTCGATTAGGATTTTTATGATTAATGGATTAAACTGCAAGTCATTTTCTTTACTATATTATACAAAATGACAGACCCTAAAGAATGGATCTGAATCAGTTTCTCACAGCAGGAAAATAATCCTGCAGCAACAGGAAGTTGGAATTATTGGATTATAATGAATGGACATTTTAGTAGGGGTGGATACATTTTTCGATGGCAAATCAAGTCTGACATTTTATAGTGGAAATTACAAACTTTAGAAGCCTTTTTAAACCTTGAATACACTACAAGTTTGCATCTCCTGCTATGCACGACATTTCCTGCAACAACAGGATAATCAATTTAAGACGCTTTATCCATATCTCTGGCTTTAAACAATACCAAAACATCAAGTGGCTATGAATGTGTAACGGCTATAAATACAATAGTACAAATAGTTATGGTGGTCTAAAGGTTGTGTGTTGCTCAGTTCAGGTCAAGTGCTGGTGTGAGTCATGTGAGGAAGCTTCTCAGAACCACAATGTACAAAAGACGTCATCACAAACTCATCTTTCAGAATGTACCTCTATATTCGGCCATACCAAGGCCATAGCTCTATATTGCGTGGCAGAATGGTACACTATAACTCATATTTTACTAGCGCTGCGAGTCCATTCTCCAAAGAATTAGCTAATGCTGGCAAGATTGATGGACCCGTAAATCCAACATCAGCCAAACCTGTGGGGTTATTCTCTGTTCAACCACCCGTACAGTATTTTTCTAAGGTTAGAACACATTGGTGCGTTATTTCATAGCTCTGAGCTATTACTGTTTCCTGAAAGGATTTGCTGAATCAGACCAAAATCTTCTCAGGGGTGTCAAATGGGACAATTTCATGGTTCTACATCTGCTATTAGAATCCCAAGAATAACCTCAGGAAGATGAGTCAAAGCCTTTCTTGTGATAAAAGCAACGTGAATACCAAAAATAGCGGGTAGATATGACACAGTCAGGTGGTTCTGAATGGTCTGCAGTCTGATGGTTTACAGAGGAAGTGAGACAGGGGAAGAGGAAGTCAGATTGGCCACGTCATAGCATGTCTGTGAAGAAATGCCCAGTCTGATTTACCATCAGACTCAACGTTGTAAGTGAGATGTTTGACATATCATGACATTACTTGTCCTCCCCTTAAAGGACCAAACTTATCGTTACATTGCACTGTGTATACAGTTCACTATCTGGGTCATCCTGCCCTCCCCCATAGAGGCACCATATCAGCCACACATTTACGTTTCACAGTGCTGATTGGCCAGCGTGGCTAACAGTGTTTTCTAAAAAACTCACCAGCACAGTATTTATGACAACCAATCCATAGTTGTGGCTGTTTGCACAAGCGTGACAACCATACCCTGTCTCCTCTACAAGGCCTGTATCAGTTTTTTGCTCAAAGTACTGAGGTCTTGAGAAGTTAGAGTTGTTGACCTGTTCTATGCAGACCCAGACAGCCGCCCAGGGCGTCAGAATCCCACAGTCACATTTTTGAGAGGGCTGACTCTGGAACAAGAAGGGAGGCAGTCCGCAACAACAAACCCTTCACCGCCCTACTCCGTTGGCCAATAGCGCTCCACTTCCTCCTTTGTTGATCCACTTCAGAAGAAAAAACAAACAGCCGTCTTCCAGTTAGGCCATTAGAAGGTCAGAGGTTAGGGGGAGAATTGTAACAGCTGTTTCTGTTTACGGCAAGCCTTCATTTTCCATAATACTTACTAGTTTCATGGGCTTTTTTCATGTATTATATCATTGTAGATCAAGGAGTCACATGATGAATGGTGAAGTAATTAACCATGCATCCTATTAGCATAGATGACTGTAATGATGACTGATTCCTTTCTGTTCCATTACACTCCATTCCAGCCATTAAACTCAATTTCATCCATTACACTCCATTTCATCCATTACACTCCATTTCATCCATTACACTCCATTTCATCCATTACACTCCATTTCAGCCATTACACTCCATTTCAGCCATTACACTCCATTTCATCCATTACACTCCATTCCAGCCATTAAACTCCATTTCATCCATAACACTCAATTTCATCCATTAAACTCCATTTCATCCATTACACTCCATTTCATCCATTACACTCCATTTCATCCATTACACTCCATTTCATCCATTACACTCCATTTCAGCCATTACACTCCATTTCAGCCATTACACTCCAGTTCATCCATTACACTCCATTCCAGCCATTACACTCCATTTCATCCATTACACTCCATTTCAGCCATTACACTCCATTTCAGCCATTACACTCCATTTCATCCATTACACTCCATTTCATCCATTACACTCCATTTCAGCCATTACACTCCATTTCAGCCATTACACTCCATTTCATCCATTACACTCCATTTCATCCATTACACTCCATTTCATCCATTACACTCCATTCCAGCCATTAAACTCAATTTCATCCATTACACTCCATTTCATCCATTAAACTCAATTTCATCCATTACACTCCATTTCATCCATTACACTCCATTTCAGCCATTACACTCCATTTCAGCCATTACACTCCATTTCATCCATTACACTCCATTTCATCCATTACACTCCATTTCAGCCATTACACTCCATTTCAGCCATTACACTCCATTTCATCCATTACACTCCATTTCATCCATTACACTCCATTTCATCCATTACACTCCATTTCAGCCATTACACTCCATTTCATCCATTACACTCCATTCCAGCCATTACACTCCATTTCAGCCATTACACTCCATGTCATCCATTACACTCTATTCCAGCCATTACACTCCATTTCAGCCATTACACTCCATTTCATCCATTACACTCCATTCCAGCCATTACACTCCATTTCAGCCATTACACTCCATTTCAGCCATTACACTCCATTTCAGCCATTACACTCCATTTCAGCCATTACACTCCATTTCAGCCATTAAACTCCATTTCATCCATTACACTCCATTTCATCCATTACACTCCATTTCAGCCATTACACTCCATTTCATCCATTACACTCTATTCCAGCCATTACACTCCATTTCAGCCATTACACTCCATTTCATCCATTACACTCCATTCCAGCCATTACACTCCATTTCAGCCATTACACTCCATTTCAGCCATTACACTCCATTTCAGCCATTACACTCCATTTCAGCCATTACACTCCATTTCAGCCATTAAACTCCATTTCAGCCATTCAATTCCAATCCAGCCATTATATTCCATCCCAGCCACTATTATGAGCCGTCCTCCCCTCAGCAGCCTCCACTGATACATACTCTCTCATTTAGTTGTGCTCACATGATACAGTGAGTATTTCAGCGTACATTGTACCACTTTTCCAGCAAACCATGTGGGCCCTTGAGCTTGTTTAGTTCCCTGCACTCCTTCACAAAACACAGACTGAAATGACCCTGTACCACTAGTTTTCCCTGACATATAATTTTAGACACCCCAAATAAACAGCCATGCCAGAGCAACCTTGATGATTTAGAGGAGGTTTTGGATCTGGAATGTGAAGAACGTGTTATGGGAAGAGCTGTGTGGTCTGTCGGTGTGTGTGTCTGTGTGTGTGTGTGTGTGTGTGTGTGTGTGTGTGTATGTGTGTGTGTGTTTGCGCATGTGGATGTGTTTAACTATTCTTGTGGGGACCAGAAGTCCCCACAAGAATAGTAAACAAACATTTTACCAACTGGGGATATTTTGTTAGTCCCCACGATGTCAAATGCTATTTCTAGGGGGTTTATTGAGACTGTGAGATCGTGTCTGCCTCGACCTAGGTTGGGCAAAACTAAACATGGCGGTGTTCGTCTTAGTAATCTCACTAGGATAAAGACCTCCTCCATTCCTTACATTATTGAAAGAGATCGTCGTACCTCACATCTCAAAATAGGGCTACTTAATGTTAGATCCCTTACTTCAAAGGCAGTTATAGTCAATGAACTAATCACTGATCATAATCTTGATGTGATTGGCCTGACTGAAACATGGCTTAAGCCTAATGAATTTACTGTGTTAAATGAGTGTCACACCCTGGTCAAAGTATTTTGTGTTTATCTTTATTTATTTGGTCAGGCCAGGGTGTGGCATGGGTTTTTGTATGTGGTGTGTATTTATGGGGATTGTAGCTAGTGGGGTGTTCTAGCTAAGTCTATGGCTGTCTGAAGTGGTTCTCAATCAGAGGCAGGTGTTTATCGTTGTCTCTGATTGGGAACCATATTTAGGCAGCCATATTCTTTGAGTTTGTCGTGGGTGATTGTCCTTAGTGTCATTGTTCTGTGTTAGGTTACACAAGTATAGGCTGTTTCGGTTTTCGTTAAGTTTATTGTTTTGGTAGTGTTTGTGTTTAGTGTGTTCCTTCATTAAACATGGATTGCAATAGACACGCCGCATTTTGGTCCGACTCTCCTTCTCATACGGAAAACCGTTACAGAATCACCCACCACCAACGGACCAAGCAGCGTGTCAACAGGCAGCAACAGCAGCGTAAAGAGGAATGGACATGGGAGGACGTTTTAGATGGCAAGGGCTGTTACACTTGGGAGGAGATACTGGCTGGAAGAGATCGCCTCCCATGGGAACAGGTGGAGGCACTTAGGAGAGCAGAGGCAGCCGGAGAGAGGAGCCGGCGATATGAGGGAACACGGCTGGCAAGGAAGCCCGAGAGGCAGCCCCAAAAATTTCTTGGGGGGGGGCTAACAGGGAGTATGGCTACGCCAGGTAGGAGACCTGGGCAGACTCCCTGTGCTTACCGGGGGGCTAGAGAGACCGGACAGGCACCGTGTTATGCAGTGGTGCGCACGGTGTCTCCAGTGCGGGTGCATAGCCCGGTGCGGTATATTCCAGCTCCGTGTGTCGGCCGGGCTAGATTGAGCGTCGAGCCTAATGCCATGAAGCCGGCTCTACGCAGCTGGTCCCCAGTGCGTCTCCTTGGGCCGGCTTACATGGCACCAGCCTTGCGCTCGGTGTCTCCGGTTCGCCTGCATAGCCCAGTGCGGGCTATTCCACCTCGCCGCACTGGCAGGGCGACCGTGAGCATTCAACCAGGTAAGGTTGGGCAGGCTCGGTGCTCAAGAGCTCCAGTGCGCCTGCACGGTCCGGTTTTTCCAGTACCACCTCCACACCCCAGCCCTCCGGTAGCAGCTCCCCGCACCAGGCTTCCTGTGCGTGTCCTCGGCCCAGTACCACCAGTGCCAGCACCACGCATCAGGCCTACAGTGCGCCTCGCCTGTCCAGTGCTGTCGGAGCCCTCCTCCTCTCCAGCGCTGTCGGAGTCTCCCGCCTGTTTAGCGCTGTTAGAGCCTTCCTTCTCTACAGCGCTGCCGGAGTCTCCTGCCTGTTCAGAACTGCCAGTTAGCATAGAGCTGCCAGTTAGCATAGAGCTGCCAGTTAGCATAGAGCTGCCAGTTAGCATAGAGCTGCCAGTTAGCATAGAGCTGCCAGTTAGCATGGAGCTGCCAGTCTGCAAGGAGCTGCCAGTCTGCAAGGAGCTGCCAGTCTGCATAGAGCTGCCAGTCTGCAAGGAGCTGCCAGTCTGCAAGGAGCCGCCAGAGCTGCCTGTCTGCAGGATGCCGCCAGAGCTGCCAGTCTGCAAGGAGCCGCCAGAGCTGCCAGTCTGCAAGGAGCCGCCAGAGCTGCCAGTCTGCAAGGAGCCGCCAGAGCTGCCAGTCTGCAAGGAGCCGCCAGAGCTGCCAGTCTGCAAGGAGCCGCCAGGGCCGCCAGTCAGCATGGAGCAGCCAGGGCCGCCAGTCAGCATGGAGCAGCCAGGGCCGCCAGTCAGCATGGAGCAGCCAGTCAGCATGGAGCAGCCAGTCAGCATGGAGCAGCCAGAGCAGCCAGTCAGCATGGAGCAGCCAGAGCAGCCAGTCAGCATGGAGCAGCCAGAGCTGCCAGTCAGCATGGAGCAGCCAGTCAGCATGGAGCAGCCAGTCAGCATGGAGCAGCCAGAGCTGCCAGTCATCATGGAGCAGCCAGTCAGCATGGAGCTTCCAGATCTGCCAGTCGACCAGACTCTTCCAGATCTGCCAGTCGACCAGACTCTTCCAGATCTGCCAGTCGACCAGACTCTTCCAGATCTGCCAGTCGACCAGACTCTTCCAGATCTGCCAGTCGACCAGACTCTTCCAGATCTGCCAGTCGACCAGACTCTTCCAGATCTGCCAGTCGACCAGACTCTTCCAGATCTGCCAGTCGACCAGACTCTTCCAGATCTGCCAGTCGACCAGACTCTTCCAGATCTGCCAGTCGACCAGACTCTTCCAGATCTGCCAGTCGACCAGACTCTTCCAGATCTGCCAGTCGACCAGACTCTTCCAGATCTGCCAGTCAGCCAGGATCTGCCAGTCAGCCA
Organism: Oncorhynchus mykiss; assembly: GCF_057628025.1. NCBI lineage: Eukaryota > Metazoa > Chordata > Actinopteri > Salmoniformes > Salmonidae > Oncorhynchus > Oncorhynchus mykiss. Next base: position 16,153,608 of record NC_143024.1, read on the forward strand.
AGATCTGCCAGCCAGCCTGGATCTGGTAGATTCATCAACCTGCCTGAGCTTCCTCTCACTCCTGAGCTTCCTCTCACTCCTGAGCTTCCTCTCACTCCTGAGCTTCCCCTCAGTCCTGAGCTGCCTCAGTCCCGAGCTGCCCCTCAGTCCCGATCTGCTCCTCAGTCCAGTGGGGTTCTGGGTGAGGACTACTAGGCCATGGTCGGTGGCGAGGGTGGACTATCCAGGGACGCGAGGAGAAGGGACTAAGACATTGATTGAGTGGGGTCCACGTCCCGCGCCGGAGCCGCCACCATGGACAGACGCCCACCCGGACCCTCCCTATTGTTTTGAGGTGCGTTCGGGAGTCCGCACCTTAGGGGGGGGGTTCTGTCACACCCTGGTCAAAGTATTTTGTGTTTATCTTTATTTATTTGGTCAGGCCAGGGTGTGGCATGGGTTTTTGTATGTGGTGTGTATTTATGGGGATTGTAGCTAGTGGGGTGTTCTAGCTAAGTCTATGGCTGTCTGAAGTGGTTCTCAATCAGAGGCAGGTGTTTATCGTTGTCTCTGATTGGGAACCATATTTAGGCAGCCATATTCTTTGAGTTTGTCGTGGGTGATTGTCCTTAGTGTCATTGTTCTGTGTTAGGTTACACAAGTATAGGCTGTTTCGGTTTTCGTTAAGTTTATTGTTTTGGTAGTGTTTGTGTTTAGTGTGTTCCTTCATTAAACATGGATTGCAATAGACACGCCGCATTTTGGTCCGACTCTCCTTCTCATACGGAAAACCGTTACAATGAGGCCTCACTTCCTGGTTACACTAGTGACCATATCCCCCGTGCATCCCGCAAAGGCGGAGGTGTTGCTAACATTTACGATAGCAAATTTCAATTTACAAAAAAATGACGTTTTCGTCTTTTGAGCATCTAGTCATGAAATCCATGCAGCCTACTCAATCACTTTTTATAGCTACTGTTTCCAGGCCTCCTGGGCCATATACAGCGTTCCTCATTGAGTTCCCTGAATTCCTATCGGACCTTATAGTCATAGCAGATAATATTCAAATTTTTGGTGACTTTAATATTCACATGGAAAAGTCCACAGACCCACTCCAAAAGGCTTTCGGAGCCATCATCGACTCAGTGGGTTTTGTCCAATATGTCTCTGGACCTACTCACTGTCACAGTCATACTCTGGACCTAGTTTTGTCCCATGGAATAAATGCTGTGGATCTTAATGTTTTTCCTCATAATCCTGGACTATCGGACAACCATTTTATTACGTTTGCAATTGCAACAAATAATCTGCTCAGACCCCAACCAAGGACCATCAAAAGTCTTGCTATAAATTCCCAGACAACATAAAGATTCCTTGATGCCCTTCCAGACTCCCTCTGCCTACCCAAGGACGCCAGAGGACAAAAATCATTTAACCACCTAACTGAGGAACTCAATTTAACCTTGCACAATACCCTAGATGCAGTTGCACTGAGCTGTAGCAGTGGGCTGTCGCAGTGAGCTGTAGAAGTGGGCTGTCGCAGTGAGCTATCGCACTGAGCTGTCGCACTGAGCTGTAGCACTGAGCTGTAGCAATGAGCTGCAGCACTGAGCTGTAGCACTGAGCTGCAGCACTGAGCTGTAGCAGTGAGCTGTAGCACTGAGCTGTAGCACTGAGCTGTAGCAGTGGGCTGTAGCAGTGAGCTGTAGCAGTGGGCTGTAGCAGTGAGCTGTAGCAGTGAGCTGTAGCAGTGGGCTGTAGCAGTGGGCTGTAGCAGTGAGCTGTAGCAGTGAGTTGTAGCTGTGGGCTGTAGCTGTGGGCTGTAGCAGTGAGCTGTAGCCGTGGATTGTAGCAGTGGGCTGTAGCAGTGGGCTGTAGCACTGAGCTGTAGCAGTGGGCTGTAGCAGTGAGCTGTAGCAGTGGGCTGTAGCACTGAGCTGTAGCACTGAGCTGTAGCACTGAGCTGTAGCAGTGAGCTGTAGCAGTGAGCTGTAGCAGTGGGCTGTAGCAGTGAGCTGTCGCAGTGAGCTGTAGCAGTGAGCTGTAGCAGTGGGCTGTAGCAGTGAGCTGTAGCAGTGAGCTGTAGCACTGAGCTGTAGAAGTGGGCTGTAGCAGTGAGCTGTAGCAGTGGGCTGTAGCAGTGAGCTGTAGCACTGAGCTGTAGCAGTGGGCTGTAGCAGTGAGCTGTAGCAGTGGGCTGTAGCTGTGGGCTGTAGCAGTGGGCTGTAGCAGTGAGCTGTAGCAGTGGGCTGTAGCAGTGAGCTGTAGCACTGAGCTGTAGCAGTGAGCTGTAGCAGTGGGCTGTAGCAGTGAGCTGTAGCACTGAGCTGTAGCAGTGGGCTGTAGCAGTGAGCTGTAGCAGTGGGCTGTAGCAGTAGGCTGTAGCAGTGGGCTGTAGCACTGAGCTGTAGCAGTGGGCTGTAGCAGTGGGCTGTAGCAGTGAGCTGTAGCAGTGGGCTGTAGCAGTGGGCTGTAGCAGTGGGCTGTAGCAGTGGGCTGTAGCACTGAGCTGTAGCAGTGAGCTGTAGCAGTGGGCTGTAGCAGTGAGCTGTAGCAGTGGGCTGTAGCAGTGGGCTGTAGCAGTGAGCTGTAGCAGTGAGCTGTAGCAGTGGGCTGTAGCAGTGAGCTGTAGCTGTGGGCTGTAGCTGTGGGCTGTAGCAGTGGGCTGTAGCAGTGAGCTGTAGCAGTGGGCTGTAGCAGTCAGCTGTAGCACTGAGCTGTAGCAGTGAGCTGTAGCAGTGGGCTGTAGCAGTGAGCTGTAGCACTGAGCTGTAGCAGTGGGCTGTAGCAGTGAGCTGTAGCAGTGGGCTGTAGCAGTAGGCTGTAGCAGTGGGCTGTAGCACTGAGCTGTAGCAGTGGGCTGTAGCAGTGGGCTGTAGCAGTGAGCTGTAGCAGTGAGCTGTAGCACTGAGCTGTAGCAGTGGGCTGTAGCAGTGGGCTGTAGCAGTGGGCTGTAGCAGTGGGCTGTAGCACTGAGCTGTAGCAGTGAGCTGTAGCAGTGGGCTGTAGCAGTGAGCTGTAGCAGTGGGCTGTAGCAGTGGGCTGTAGCAGTGAGCTGTAGCAGTGGGCTGTAGCAGTGGGCTGTAGCAGTGGGCTGTAGCAGTGAGCTGTAGCAGTGGGCTGTAGCAGTGGGCTGTAGCAGTGGGCTGTAGCAGTGAGCTGTAGCAGTGAGCTGTAGCACTGAGCTGTAGCAGTGGGCTGTAGCAGTGGGCTGTAGCACTGAGCTGTAGCAGTGAGCTGTAGCAGTGGGCTGTAGCAGTGAGCTGTAGCAGTGAGCTGTAGCAGTGAGCTGTAGCAGTGGGCTGTAGCAGTGGGCTGTAGCAGTGAGCTGTAGCAGTGGGCTGTAGCAGTGGGCTGTAGCAGTGGGCTGTAGCGATAGCACCACCAAGGCCTTGCTCTAGACTCATACACACCACCCAACACAACGAGGTGTGAAGTGTTGTTGTAGAAGTGTGTTGAAGACTAATTGAAATCATCGTTAGTTTGGTCAAGAACTATGTGAGCATAAATATTATAAACTAAGCAACTCTGTTCACTCGCTAATGCAAGGACAATCAATAGTTTGTTGTCGTTCATATGTACACTTGCAAATATCTATTTTTTTATGGATTAATTCTGTATGATATTGTGATGTGTATTTTATTTTATTCCTCTTATGTTAGTAATTTAATTTTGTAGTATTATTTTTTAAACTCTGCATTGTTGGGAAAGGTTCGTAAGCAAGCATTTGACTATAAAGTCTACACCAGTTGTATTCGAAGCATGTGATAAATTCAATTTGGTCTGATTTTGATGAAATGCCCAGTAAGAAGAAGACAAAGAGAGAGTGCATCTTTTGGAGACAAAGTGGGGTTTTATCTGTGACAGAATCTGAATCCGTCCAGCATTTTAACAACTCCCACACACCTCTCTTCCCTCAGAGTAGGACAACGGGGAGAATAACTCTCATGATCTATTTCTTATTGTTATATTGTTTTGGTTTCTTAACAGTGTACAGCATATTTCCTGTCCCTGTCTACTGTAATTCACATATAACCTACCTAGTCGGCTAGAAGTAAACCCACATACAGCGGTAAGTGGTACACAACTCTACTGTAAGATACCTAGTAATTTGGCACAGTGATGAGTGAATCTGACACTACCATTAAATGGTTTATTGTAGTGGACACCTCCATACTAGCTTTCAATACACTTTATTATAGTATCAATCACATGTATTGTTTTATTACGCTGAAAATTAGATTTTGATGTCATTCTTAAATTTGAATACCTTTTATCAATCATGTGCTTTGACCTGGTAGGGGTATTCTGGGACAATGAGCTGATTCCCCTCAGCTGTAGATCATATAGAGTGTGTCTACTCTTCCTAACACTACAGGGTGATTGATAGACAGGGGTTGTGCTCTGCTCTGGACAGTCATCTATTATTAATAACATTTTTATTGGCTCGCTCATTATTCATAGGGCCTGGAACAGGAGAGGTGGTAAGTCTCTCTCTGTCTCTCTCTCTTTCTCTCTCTCTCTCTCTCTCTCGCTCTCTCTCTCTCTCTCTCTCTCTCTCTCTCGCTCTCTCTATCTCTCTCTCTCTATCTCTCTCTATCTCTCTCTATCTCTCTCTCTCTCCCCCACCTCTCTCTCTCACCCTCTCTCATTCTATTCCCCCCACCCCTCTCTCTCTCTCTCTCTCTCTCTCTCTCTCTCTCAATTCAAATAGCTTTATTGGCATGGGAAACATATGTATATATATACAGTGCCTTGCGAAAGTATTCGGCCCCCTTGAACTTTGCAACCTTTTGCCACATTTCAGCCTTCAAACATAAAGATATAAAACTGTATTTTTTTGTGAAGAATCAACAACAAGTGGGACACAATCATGAAGTGGAACGACATTTATTGGATATTTCAAACTTTTTTAACAAATCAAAAACTGAAAAATTGGGCGTGCAAAATTATTCAGCCCCTTTACTTTCAGTGCAGCAAACTATCTCCAGAAGTTCAGTGAGGATCTCTGAATGATCCAACGTTGACCTAAATGACTAATGATGATAAATACAATCCACCTGTGTGTAATCAAGTCTCCGTATAAATGCACCTGCACTGTGATAGTCTCAGAGGTCCGTTAAAAGCGCAGAGAGCATCATGAAGAACAAGGAACACACCAGGCAGGTCCGAGATACTGTTGTGAAGAAGTTTAAAGCCGGATTTGGATACAAAAAGATTTCCCAAGCTTTAAACATCCCAAGGAGCACTGTGCAAGCGATAATATTGAAATGGAAGGAGTATCAGACCACTGCAAATCTACCAAGACCTGGCCGTCCCTCTAAACTTTCAGCTCATACAAGGAGAAGACTGATCAGAGATGCAGCCAAGAGGCCCATGATCACTCTGGATGAACTGCAGAGATCTACAGCTGAGGTGGGAGACTCTGTCCATAGGACAACAATCAGTCGTATATTGCACAAATCTGGCCTTTATGGAAGAGTGGCAAGAAGAAAGCCATTTCTTAAAGATATCCATAAAAAGTGTCATTTAAAGTTTGCCACAAGCCACCTGGGAGACACACCAAACATGTGGAAGAAGGTGCTCTGGTCAGATGAAACCAAAATTGAACTTTTTGGCAACAATGCAATTGCAATTGTTGCCAATTTTTAAATCAACAAAGCATGAGTAGACTGCCTTTGTTTTGGTTTGTTTCTTTGTCAATTAGGGTGTGCAAGGTGAATACGTTGTCTGTCGAACGGTAATTTGGTAAAAATTTCCTCAGTACATTGTTTTCATTGAGGAAATGTACGAGTCTGCTATTAATGATAATGCAGAGGATTTTCCCAAGGTTGCTGTTGATACATATCCCACGGTTGTTAATGGGGTCAAATTTGTCTCTACTTTTGTGGATTGGGGTTGACAGTCCCTGTTGCCAAATATTGAAGATGCCAAAGCTGAGGATGATGTTAAGGAGTTTAAGTATAGCCAATTGGTATTTGTGGTCTGTGTATTTGATCATTTCATTTAGGATACCATCAACACCACAGGACTTTTTAGGTTGGAGGGTTTGTATTTTGACCTGTAGTTCATTCAAGGTAATTGGAGAATCCATTGAGCTGATTTCTGATGTGCTGTTCCTTCTTTTTCCGTAGTGTATTTCTGAATTGTTTTGGTGATTCACCATAGTGAAGGCGTAGGCAGAGGTTTTCTGGGTCTCTATGTTTTTGGTTGGATAGGTTTCTCAATTTCTATCTTAGGTTTTTTGCATTCTTCATCAAACTATTTTTTATATTGTGATTCATTTTCTTTGGTTGTCTGCTTGAAATGTTGGGATTTGATAGTGAAGCTGATATACTGATATACAAATATACTGTTTAGGTTTCTACTGCTATGTTTACTCTCTCTCTCTCTCTCTTGCCCATTCTCTCTCTT